>NC_046154.1:101901869-102012302 GCF_011064425.1 Rattus rattus | reverse complement strand
ACAGCAAAGATAATCTGATGTCTTAGTGTCCGGCCCAGAACTTTGCACAGTAACTCAGGAAGAAGCACTCACCCTCTCCATACACATGCATGGCATTCCCACATGTGCAGTAACTAGAAAGCAAGCTGCTGCTGGAGCCGGGCAATAAATGCATCACCTTATCCCAAAGAAGCTATGAAAGCAGAAAAATCAATCCACTGTTTTAATAAAGAATGTGCGACCCTGAGACAATGAGCTATGAAGCAATCACTCTGGGTGGACCTGGCTGCTTTGCTATTAATCATCGCTCCACTGTGCAGTCAGCAGAACTTTATTTAAGTCTGTTCCAGCGCACTGTCATGTCTGCCACAGAAGTACTGTGGCCAACGGGAATGAGATTACACAAACCATCATTGTCTCCTTATGACAAAAAAAATGTGCAGAGAATTGCAGTCTTCAAGTAGAAAACATTAATTCCAGAAAACTGTAGTCATTGCCCCAAGACTGGAATGCTCACATTTCCTAATATAATACTTAATGTCTTTCTAGGTAAAGATATTGGCTTTACAATAAAATCTTATAGCACATCTGAATCACCATTTTCCTGTCTTAAGAGCAATATGCAGCAACGCAGAAGCCAACATCAAACTAAATGGAGAGAAACTTGAAGCAATCCCACTAAAATCAGGGACTAGACAAGGCTGCCCACTCTCTCCCTACCTATTCAATATAGTACTTGAAGTCCTAGACAGAGCAGTCAGACAACAAAAGGAAGTCAAAGGGATAAAAATGGGAAAGGAAGAAGTAAAAATATCACTATTTGAAGATGATATGATAGTATATTTATGTGACTACCAAAATTCCATCAGGGAACTCCTAAACCTAATAAACAACTTCAGCAAAGTGGCTGGGTATAAAATTAACTCAAACAAATCAGTAGCCTTCCTCTACTCAAAGGATAAACAGGTTGAGAAAGAAATTAGGGAAATGACACCCTTCATAATAGACACAAATAATATAAAATACCTTGGTTTGACTCTAACCAAGCAAGTGAAAGATCTGTATGACAAGAACTTCAAGTTTCTGAAGAAACAAATCAAAGAACTCAGAAAATGGAAAGATCACATGTGCTCATGGCTTGGCAGGATTAATATAGTAAAAATGGCCACCTTGCCAAAAGCAATCTTCAGATTCGATGCAATCTCCATCAAAATTCCAATACAATTCTTCATGGAGTTATAAAGAGCAATTTGTAAAACCATTTAGAATAACAAAATCACAGGATAGTGAAAACTATTTTCAACAATAAAACAATATCTGAGGGAATCACCATTCATGACCTCAAGCAATCATAATAACAACCATATGGCACTGGTACAGAAACAGGCAGGTAGATCAATGGAATAGAACTGAAGACCCAGAAATGGACCCACACACCTATGGTCACTTGATCTTTGACAAATGAGCTAAAACCATCCAGTGGAAAAAAGACAGCATTTTCAACAAATGGTGCTAGTTCAACTGGTGGCCAACATGTAGAAGAATGCAAATCAATCCATTCTTATCACCTTGTACAAAGCTCAAGTCTAAGTGGATCAAGGACCTACACATAAAACCAAATACACTCAAACTAATAGAAGAGGAAGTCGGGAAGAACCTAGAGCATATGGACACTAGGGAAAATTTCCTGAACAAAACACCAATGCTTATGATCTAAGATCAAGAGACGACAAATGGGACTTCATAAAATTGCAAAGCTTCTGTAAGGCAAAGGACACCGTCAATAGGACAAAACAGCAATCCACAGATTGGGAAAAGATCTTTACCAACCCTATATCTGATAGAGGGCTAATATCCAATAAAGAACTCAATAAGTTAGACTCCAGAGCATCAAATAACCCTATTTAAAAATGGGGTTCAGAGCTAAACAAAGAATTCTCAGCTGAGGAATATCAAATGGCTGAGAAACACCTAAAGAAATGTTCAACATCTTTAGTCATAAGGGAAATGCAAATCAAAACAACCTGAGATTCCACCTCACACCAGTCAGAAGGGCTAACATCAGAAACTCAGGTGACAGCAGATGCTGGTGAGGATGTGGAGAAAGAGGAACATTCCTCCATTGTTAGTGGGATTGCAGACTGGTACAACCATTCTGGAAATCATCTGGAGGTTCCTCAGAAAATTGGACATTGAACTGCCTGAGGATCCAGCTATACCTCTCTTGGGCATATACCCAAAAGATGTCCCAACATATAACAAAGATACATGATACACTATGTTCATAGCAGCCTTATTTATAATAGCCAGAAGCTTGAAAGAACCCAGATGCCCTTCAACAGAGGAATGGATACAGAAAATGTGGTACATCTACACAATGGAATATTACTCAGCTATCAAAAACAATGACTTTATGAAATTCATAGGCAAATGGTTGGAACTGGAAAATATCACCCTGAGTGAGGTAACCCAATCACAGAAAAACACACATGGTATGCACTCATTGATAAGTGGCTATTAGCCCAAATGCTTGAATTACCCTAGATGCACAGAACACATGAAACTCAAGAAGGATGACCAAAATGCGAATGCTTCACTCTTTCTTTAAAAGGGGAACAAGAAAACCCTTGGCAGGGAATAGGGAGGCAAAGTTTAGAACAGAGGCAGAAGGAACACCCATTCAGAGCCTGCCCCACATGTGGACCATACATATACAGCCACCCAATTAGATAAGATGGATGAAGCAAAGAAGTGCAGGCTGACAGGAACTGGATGTAGATCTCTCCTGAGAGACACACCCAGAATACAGCAAATACAGAGGCGAATGCCAGCAGCAATCCACTGAACTGAGAATGGGACCCCCGTTGAAGGAATCAGAGATAGGAATGGAAGAGTTGAAGGGGCTCAAGACCCCATATGTACAACAATGCCAAGCAACCAGAGCTTCCAGGGACTAAGCCACTACCCAAAGACTATACATGGACTGACCCTAGGCTCCAACCACATAGGTAGCAATGAATATCCTAGTAAGAGCACCAGTGGAGGGGAAGCCCTTGGTCCTGCTAAGACTGAACCCCCAGTGAACGTGATTGTTGGGGGGGACGGTGGTAATGGGGGAGGGGTGGGGAGGGAAGCCCATATAGAAGAGGAGGGGAGGGTTAGGGGATGTTGATCTGAAACCAGGAAGGAATAATAATCAAAATGTAAACAAGAAATACTCAAGTTAATAAAGAAAAAAAAACTCAAGTGACAGCAGATGCTGGCAAGGATGTGGAGAAAGAGGAACACTTCTCCATTGTTGGTGAGATTGCAAGCTGGTACAAGCACTCTGGAAATACGTCTGGGGGTTCCTCAGAAAATTGGACATAGTGCTTCCTGAAGACCCAGCTATACCACTCATGGACATATACCCAAAACATGCTCCAACATATAACAAGGACAAATACTACACTATGTTCATAGCAGCCTTATTTATAATAGCCAAAAGCTAGAAAAAATTCAGATGTCCTTCAAAAGAGGAATGGATACAGAAAATATGGTCCATCTATACAATGAAATACTAATCTGCTATCAAAAACAATGACATCATGAAATTCATAGGCAAATGGACAGAACTACAAAATATCATCCTGAGTGAGGTAATCTAATAACAACAGAACACACATGGTATGCACTCACTGATAAGTGAATATTAGCCCCAAAGTTCGGATTACCCAAGATACAATTAACAGACCATATGAAGCTCAAGAAAAGAGAATACCAGCGTGTGGATGCTTCATTCTTTCTTAGAAGGGGAGACCAAATAATGACAGGAGGAAATACGGAGACAAAATGTAATGCAGAGACTGAAGGAAAGGCCATCTAGAAACTGCCACATCTGGTCATCCATCCCATATACAGCCACCAAACCCAGACACTATTGTGGATGCCAAGAAGTGCTTGCTGACAGGAGCCTAATATAGCTGTAACCTGAGAGGCTCTGCCAGAGCCTGACAAATACAAAGGTGGATGCTCACAGCCAACCACTGAACTCAGAATTGGGTCCCCAATAGAGGAGTTAGAGAAAGGACTGAAGGAGCTGCAAATGTTTGCAACCCCATAGGAAGAACAACAACATCAACCAACCAGACACCCCAGAGCTCCCAGGGACTAAACCACCAACCAAAGAGAAAACATGGAGCGACCGATGGCTCCAGCTGCATATGTAGCAGAGGATGGGCCTTGTCAGCCATCAACTGGAGAAGAGGCCCTTGGTCCTATGACAGCTGGATGCCCTAGTGTAGAGAAATGCCAGGGCAGGGAAGTGGGAGGAAGTGCGTGGGTGGGTGGGAGAGTACCCTCACAGAAGCAAGGGGAGGGGGAATGGGATAGGTAGTTTCTGGAGGGGAAACCAGGAATGGGGATAACATTTGAAATGTAAATAAAGAAAATATCCAATAAAAATTTCATGAAAAAAATATCTGAACAAGATTCAATACCTAAAATAAGGTCTTTAACTTTTCATGCACATGTGGTTATTTTTATCTTCATTGTCTCCTCTCAAAGTAACTTGGAGACCTAGTAGGCACTTAGAAAGCCTTCAGACTACACCCATCTGATTTCTGACAATGGTTCATTAGGCCACTTAATGAGTTACTTACAGGAATGGACAGTATTTTCACCAAACCTCTCCTGTGAAGAACAGTAGTCCACTGAATACTTAAAACATTCAGGATCTTGAAACCAATGCGACTGTATTTTAAGATATTATACAATGAAAAACAGTGCCTGATAGTGCCCGGCTCTATTTTGACCCTACCCACTCCACAGTGGTACACGCTGTAGCTCCAAGACTACACCCTGGCAATGCGTGTCGGTGGTGCTTCCAGAGTCAACGAGCTGTCTTGAACCATCCGAGAGTAAGTCTAAGGACACCACTGCAGTTTCAAGAGCTCATTCAAGTACAATGAAGTGTCAGCACCAACAGCAAGCAGAGAGAGAAGTTCCATAGTCTCCCCTAAAACAACAAACACTGCCTGAAGCGAGAGGCTTTGCTTATCTTGATCTTAAAGCCTTCTGCTGTGAAGGCAAAATCCAGCATCTGAACACAAAATGAAGCATTACTGAGTAGACTCAGGGCTGTTCTCTACTCTCTCCACCTTAGCCTTTTTAGCTTATTCCAGTCCTGACCACCTTTATATTTTATGTTTGCTCCCTTTTCCTCCTGTCCCATGACTGAGCTCATCATAATGATACTCTTTAAGAAGTTTCTTTGCAATATACAGCCGTGCTCCCGAATCCTGCGGTGGCCTCTGATCATTTGCATGACATACTCTCAGACCCAGAGCTCAGTGTCACACTCCCTCCATCCTCTGCAATGGTGGTCCTTTCTCATTTGTTACCTGCTTTCTCCTTAACTTCAGCAGAAATGACCTCCTGCTGCTGGAAAGCTCTCTACATCTTCTTCAATACTATAAAGACCTTCCTGACCTAAACTGAGGTCAATACAGTACCATTTCCTGGCCTACTAATAAAAGATCTGAGACTTTACAGGCTCTGGGCCCCTAAGATTTCCCTATGTATCTGCTTCCATGTTGAATTCCTCCAAGTAATTTGGTCACAGGACTAATGTCCTCAATCTGCTAAGTATTTTTTTCTATCTCAAAAACTCCTAAAGAAGACTGAAGAGGTAGCTTGGTTTCATAAAATGTTAGCTTTGTATCAAAAAGACCTGAATTAGATCCCCGATATCTATGGGTTTTTTAAAGGCCTGATGGTACACCCCTGAAATCCCAGCACTAGTGAATTAAGAGACAAGCAGAGCCTTGGGGTTTGTTGCCTTGACAAACTAATCTAATTAGGGCACTCAAGACAAGGAAACCCCTGTCTCAAAAAAACAAGGTAGACAGTTCCTAAGAAACAACCTTTGAAGTTGTCTCCTGGCCTCCACACACACATGTGTTCATGTATGTCCACATACTCATCCATTATAAAAACAAAAGCAAAAGCAAAACAGCAGGAACCTTCAACAGTAGGACAGGACTGAACCTCTGCTCAGCTGCTCCTGAATCTGGATTGGAGTTAAGCTTATAAGCATGTGGATGAGGACTATATTGCCTCTGTCCTACTGTGACATCCTCCAGAATGTCTTGGGGATAAAATCTTTGAGTGAAATTACTCTATGAATAATTGCCCAGTTCTTATAGCTATTTTTGTTTTCCCTCTTAACATATCTATACTTGACACATGGGAATAAAATCCATACTTTATATTTAAGTCAAATGGGAAGGACTCATGAGAAATTCACAAAATAAATTAATCCCAATGCATGAGCTCATCTTAGAGTGTGAAGTACATATACATCAGCCCAATGTTGAATCTCTGCACTTATTACTTGTTAAGAGACTTTGTACAGGTTGCTAAGAGTACACCCATTCAGATCTTATTAACTGAACAGGTCCTGTGAGGTAAAGACTGCTTTGACTATGTAAAGTAGGGATGTAAAGAGTGAGGACTAGCCACATTATGTTAGAGGAAGTGGTACCTTAAACAAGTCAAGCCAGTGACGTAGCCTGCAGATCACACTATCCCTCCGTCAAGACCCCAGAAGAAACAAAGCACACACACCCTAACATTTATCATTTTTCCAATCACTAATAAACATTTCATTTGTATCAAATAGCTGCCCCTCAAGGAATTTATAGCCTGAAACACAGATTATAAATGTCCTATGTTTGAAGCTACTCCTGCTATCAAGTATGCAATTATCTAATACTGAACACAGAAAATAAAGCCAGAAAGTACATAAAGTGCTACATATGACAATAAAAAACATGCCTTATAGTTCTTTAGTCTAAGATCTAGAATATCCCAACATCCTGTTTTTACCAGATATCTCTTTTTGATCCAGTCATCTGCCTCTTTCCATGTCTATACTTCAGCTAACCATGGTCCTGAAGTCTACATGTGTCATTCATTTGCTTTCCTTATGGTACAATCCCATGTCTATAAACACTACATTGAGATTTGCTTACTCAAGAGCATGTTTAAAAGTTTGTTGAGGTTCTGCAACATTAAGTTTTTATTCCATCCACCTATGTCAGTGCAACTGTGATCTGTTCACCACCACCTAATCGTTTTATTTATCTATTATAATCATGGACACTTGAGCTATTATCAACATTTTTCCATTACAAATCATAATACTAGCACTGCTGTGGACATCTACACACATGCACAATGTTTTATCCATGACTTCTCTGGGGTATACTCAGGAATAGAAATACCAGTTGGTGAAATGTCTTCAATTTGTTAAATTGTTCCCCCCAAATGGCTACACCAATCTATGCATCCAACAGGAAGGCAACACTCTACACTCTGACAGTGAATATTGGGAGACTTGACCCAGTTTACCACAATAAATAACATTAGCAGAATTGTCCCTTTTAAAGGTTTATCTTACATGTATGAGTATTTTTCTCACATATTTGTCTATGCACCACATGTGCTTTTGGTACCTGAGGAGGTCAGTAGGCAGCACTGGATTTCCTGGAACTTGAGTTACAGATGGTTGTGAGCCACTGTTTAAGTGTTAAGAATTGAACCCACGTCCTCTGGAAGAGTAAGTGTCATTGCCTGCTGATCTCCTCTCCAGCCCCAGCAAATTTATCTTTAATATGTTTCCTGATCATTTTTATTTTGTGAAATGATTGCAAGCATCTTCTGAAGATTTTTTTCAATTTTAATTTTTTTGGTGCGTGCGTACATGCGTGCGTGCGTGTGTGTGTGTGTGTGTGTGTGCGTGTGTGTGTGTGTGTGTGCATGCATGTGTAATCACAGGTAGGTGTCTGTGCCTATGGAGGTCATAGATGAACATCAGTTGTCTTCTTCTCTCACTCACCACCTTATTTTTTTGAAACAGAGTCACTCATTGAACCTGGAACTCATTCATCATATGGAGTCCCAGGGGAGCCTCCTGTTTCTACCTCCCCAGTTCTGGGGTTACAAATAATGGCCATTGTGCCTGGAGTTTTATGTAGATAACTTAAATCCAAATTCAGGTTCTCACATTTACACAGCAAACATTTTATCCATCACATCTATTTCCCAGCTCCTTCCATTTGTGTTCATCTGTTTGTTTGTTTGTTTGTTTGTTTTTGTTGAAACAAGGTCTCACTCTAGCCCTGACTAAATTCACTAGGACATGAGTCTTATACGTCTTTTGAAAATTTTTATAGCAGACTATCTTTTATTCATTGGGACTTGTTATTGTCATTGTGTTGCTGCTGTTAAATTTTCTATATTAAAGGTATTGTTAGTCCTGAGGATGGAAATAACTCAGTGGTTAGGACCACTTGCTGTTGCAGCACAGGGCCTGCATGGAATACAGCACACACATGGTGGTTCACAGCATCTATAACTCCAGCGTCAATGAATCTGATGCCCTCTCCGAGCTCCTGCAGACACTGTGTACACATAGTGCACATACATATATCCAGGCAAAACAGTCATATGCATAAAGTGAAAATAAAGCTTAAACAGTGTTACTAGTGTGTCACGTGTGCTGCAGATTACTTCTAATTTGTTGTTTGACTTTCTTTCCTTTTTATGATTTTTTTAATGGAAAAAGTTATAGTATGTCTGAATTTACAAACTTTTACTCCTATGGCTAATGCTTTTTACGTCTTATAGACTGATACCAAACTTAATGAGCATCCATATTTTTAAAAAATCATTCTTCTTAGATATCATTTGCTCTTATAAACACAGTAGCTTCATTTATTTTTAATTATTCTGAAATTTTGGACAGTAGTTATTCATTTCATTATAGTCTGAAGGCTACCTAATTCACAATCAATTTAAGTATTTCAATACGTCAATTTTCAGGCTTCATTTTTTCCCAACAGATATATATTGTTTATATGTCAGATTTTAATCTGAGCCTGAGGAGACAGAAATAGCAGGTAAAGTACATTAACAATTATTGACCCATATGGGAGAAGGGAAAACCGTATATGGGCAAGGGTCATAATATGGCCTCTTTCTCTTTGTTTTCCTCTCCCCAAATCCCCACAACCCATGTCTCTGCTCCAGGATGTCTTGCTTTTTGCTGCTGGTTTCTGCAGTCTTCTGCTATGGCCTTGACATCTCTGCAGATGTAATCAGAAAATTGCAGATGTGGCAGAGATTAATCCTGGGGGATTTTATCCTTGGGAGAGCCACTAGCTAGAACGTCAGTGAGCCATAAACTTAAACAGCTAACAAGTGCAGCTAGGTACTTTCATCCCATTGTCCTGCACGCAGATGCACACCATTTCACCTGAGGCTTGGGCACCTTGCATTATTAACATTACTGCTACAGCAAACTCTTAGGCCCTGTCTTTTCTCAAAAAGCAATTAACTTTCTTTCTTACTTGAAAAACCCATTGTTGCCATAAACCTTTTACTTGAAACTTAAAATAGAAATATTAAATCAAACTCACTTTGGTTAATTATGGAAACTGCACTTTGGGGAAATCTAAGATTGAAAAGGGATCCTGTGTCTCGTGCCACTCAGAGGCTCCAGGAAGACTCTCCATTTGAAATTTAGCTTTCAAGTTCCCTTTACACTCTGACCTGTATTCCACAGGACTGGGGACTGATGACTGCACTTTCCAGAGCCCCGAGGTAGCGTTTCAGTTTAGAGAATGACAGTGGCAGGCTGTTGTGCATGATTACAAGTATGGAAAACAAGAAAGATTGCATCCTTGCTCGCACATGTGACTTGGTTCTTGCATGTGGAGAATGTTTCAAGTACCCCTGCATGTTTCCTAGAGTCTCCTAATGTGCTGATGTAAGATGTTCACAAGGTTTCTGTAACTTCCTGAGTCTCTAAGTGCTAGCGGTAGATCAGATCAATGGCTTCCGGTGGCTTTCCGCATTCCCTGTATCTCTGGTGGCTTTCTGTTGGCCTGCGTTGAATTGTTTCTCCCTTGAAATGCTGAGAGGGGTTTCTACTTGTTATACTAAACCCTGAATGATATTCCACACCACATCCGTCAGTCTGACATTGCTGTGGTTAAATACCTGGCATAACAATTTAAAGCAGTAGTTCTCAACATTCCCAATTCTTCAACCCCTTAATAGAGTTCCTCCTGTTGTGGTGACACCAACCATAAAATTGTTTCATTACTTCATAACTGAAATTTTGCTACTGTTACAAATCACAATGTAAATATCTGATATGCAGGATATCTGATATGCAACCACCAAAGGGCTCTAGAATCATAGGTTGAGAGCCACTGGTTGAAAGAGAAGCATTTTTCATTTTGGCTTGTGGCTTGGAGATTTAGTCTATAGTTATTTATCTCTTATTTCTGGGTCTGTGGTGGTCACAGCAGCTCATCATGGCAGTGAGAAAGTGCGGGAAAGCTTCAGGGTGGACAGGAAGCCATGAGAAAGGGTCTAGGAACAAAGCACAACCTTTATAGGCACATCCATAGTAACCTTAGAATCCACCAGGATAGTTTCCAGAACCTTCCAATATTTCACAACCAGCTGGGGACCAAGTATTTAACATATGAACCTAGGCACAAAAATTCAGACTTTAATTCTATTTCATGTCACTACCTGCCCTTTCAATTTGTAAGTTCTCACACTTGAATTAATTTAACAAACTTGAAACACATTAAAGAAGGCTCTTCCCTTAGCTCCCAAACTTGAGACCTGAAACCCTTCAAAATTTCATTTCTGTAAAATTATCCTGAGATCAATAAAAGTCTTACACTTTAAGGGAAAAAATATAAGAATCTATATCCCAGCTCTTGGCAGGAGTGGAGGCAAAAATCTCATAAGTTTAAGCCCGATCATCATTACACAGTAAGATTTTGTTCCCCAAAACAAAAACAAAAACAAAAACAAAATAAGAAAAAGAATTTGTATTTTATTTCATTACTATTATAGCGATGAAAATTTTATAATATGTAGGAACCTTGGTTTATAAATATGTGTATGTATATACCCAGAAAGATGGCCTTTAAAAGAATTGTGTTAAGATTCATGTGTTTCTAACATGAGTAACCAACATTGGGTAGTTAAATTGACTAAATTTTAAAGGTCACATTTCTACAAAAGGCTTATTTACTGAACATCTGATACATCTTTTTCAATTTACCATTTATATTATTTTTCTAAGTATATTGTAACAAATTACACTAACAGTGGTTTGAACAATAACAGTTTAGGCTGGATAGATGGCTCAGAGACAAAGGTGTTCACTGCCAACTTAAATTCGCTAAGGACCTGAGTGCACTGCTCAGGACACAAATGTGGAAGAGAACCAACACTCTGACCTTCATACCTGGCATATGCACACACAGACATAGACAGAAAGATAGATAGATGGATAGGTAGGTAGATAGATAGATAGATAGATAGATAGATAGATAGATAGATAGATAGATAGATAGATAGGAGGTGGGTAGGTAGGTGGGTAGGTGGGTAGGTGGGTAGATAGATAGATAGATAGATAGATAGATAGATAGATAGATAGATAGATATTTTAAAAAAACACTTTTGTCTGATCTCTGAATGTTGAGTACAAGATGGACAGCAGCATTTGAGGTAGAAATTTCTGGTTTGTTGGAGACTTACTTCTGTCATGTGATGTTCTTCAGGAAACTGTCTTATGAAAGGATGTTTTGCTGAAACAGACATGTGGAGTTTTTCTGGAAGCTGCATGGTGAGAGGACATGTGATGTTTGGCTGGAGGGGACACTTGAGAGGGTGTATGATATAGAAAGAGTATAAGGTTTTTTTTTTTTATATAACTCCACAGTGTATGATGCTCTGGCATTGGTTTGCCTTAACTCTTTGCTGGTCATCCTGGCTTCACTGAAGCTGGTCTTTGCTAACAACACTTTTATATTGATTCCCCTTACTTTCTTCCCTGATCATCACTTGTCAGGATTTCAAAGAGAGAAATCCGCCAAGAAAGCTTCTGGTGGCATTTCAGTTGCTTCTTGCCACTTCCACAGACTCCTGCGAATTGGCAGATCCTCGGGGTTTCTTCTGCATTGAAAGCCACGGCTACTGATTGGTGTTTGCTATTTGCTGAGTAAACTGTACTGCCACTACTGATATGTGTTTGGTATTTTGCTAGTGGAATGTACTGCTGACAATTAAGATTGAAATCACCCCCAATGAACTAGTTCTAAACAGATCCATAACCACCACTTCCTATTAAACTTTCTTTCCCCCCTACCTCTGATGAGTAGTGGGCTAGAAGGAAAGTTCAAGCATTAAAGAACCATAATTAGGCACCCCCACCTGCACCCATGGCATATCAGCATGCCTGTACCCTCAACCCTTAGCCCTTCCCCCTAGGAAGACTGCTCTAACCAGGGACACAGGTGACCCTACTCCTCAATACCCACAGCAGCTGGGACCCCACAGAGTCCAGCAGACATGGGATCTTCCCTACCCTGCAAGAGCCCCATTGCCCCTCTAGTCCACCCCTACACTCTAAGCAGATCAGTGTGCCCACTCATCCACCCCATAGCCCTGCCTGTCTCAGGAGGACTGCTCTAATAAGGAACACAGGAGGCCTGCTCTAACCAGAGGCATAGCAGGCCTGCTCTAAAGGTACCTCCTGCCTCTGAGGAGGCCTGTTCTAACCCAGGACACACAGCTCCACTTGTATCCAAGGAAGCCTGCTGCAATCCAGGACATCCAGGACACTTAACACGAAAGACAACCACATGGCAAAAGGCAAGCACCAGAACATAATCAACACAGCCAGTGCAATTTGGCACCATTAGAACCCAGTTCTCCTACTATAGCAGGCCCTGGATACTCTAATATTCCTGAAGACCAAGACTCTGACCTTAAATCACATTTCATGAAGATGGTAGAGGCCTTTAAAGAGGATATAAATAATTCCATTAAAAACATTCAGGAAAACACAGTCAAACAGATAGAAGCTGTTAAAGAGGAAACAAATAAATCCCTTAAAGAAATACAAGAAAATACAATCAAGCAGGTGAACGAATTGAACAAAATAGTCCCAAGATCTAAAAATGAAAATACAAACAATAACAAAATAATGAATGGAGGCAACCCTGTAGATAGCAAACCTAGAAAAGAGAACAGAAACTGCAGAGGCGAGCATCACCAACAGAACACAAGAGAGAGAAGAGACAATCTCAGGTGTAGAAGATACCATAGAAGGCATTGATACATTGGTCAAAGAAAATACAAAGCTTAAAAAGTTCCTAACTCAAAATATTCAGGAAATTCAGGACACAATCAAAAGACCAATTCTAAGAATAATAGAAATAGAAGAGGGTGAAGATTCTCAGTTCAAAGGGCCAGAAAATGTCTTCAAAGAATCAGAGAAGAAAACTTCTCTAAACCTAAAGAAAGAGATGGCCATAAATGTACAAGAAACCTACAGAAATTGTACCAGAGGAGAAAATCTTCCCACCACATAATAATTAAAACAGTAAATGTACAGAACAAAGAAAAATATTAAAATCTGTAATGGATAAAAGCCAAGGAACACAGAAAGGGAGACCTATCAGAATTATACCTAGGCTCAGCAGAGACTCTAAAATCCAGAAGATCCTGGACACATGTTTTGCCGACACTAAGAAACAACAGATGCCAGCCCACACTGCCATACCCAACAAAAATCAATCAACATAGATAGAGAAAGCAAGATATTCCATAACAAAACCAAATTTAAACAATATCTTTCTACTAACCTAACCCTCCAGAGGATACTAGAAGGAAAACTCCAACAGAAGGAGGGTGACCATACCAAAGAAAACATAAGAAATTAATCATCTCACAACAAACCCAAAAAAGTGAATCACATACATATACTACCTCCTCCAACAACAAAATAACAGAAAATAACAATCATTGGGCATTAATACCTCTCAACATATAAAAATACCTCATATATATGCATATAAGAAACACCTCAGTGATAACAACAGACACTACCTCAGAGCAAAAGTCTGGAAAAAAGTTGTACAAGCAAATGGTCCCAAGAAACAAGCTAGAATAGTCATTCTAGTATCCAATAAAATAGGTTTTCAACCCTAAGTAGTCTAAAGAGATTGAGGAGTACACTTCATACTCATCAAAAAAAGAAAAAAAGAAAAGGAACCACCAACATCAATTCTCAATTCTGAACATCTATGCCCCAAATGCAAAGGTAGCCACATCCATAAAAGAAACTTTATTAAAGCTCCAAACACACATTGAACCCAACAGAATAACAGTAAAAGACTTCAATACCCACTCTCACAAATGGACAGATCATTAAAACAGAAACTAAACAGAGACACAATGACACAACAGATGCTATGAACCAAATGGATTTAACAGATATCTACAGAATACTTCACACCAAACAAAAGAATATATTTTCTTCTAAGCACCTCATGGAACCGTCTCCAAAATCAACCATACTGTGGACATAAAACAAGCCTCAACAGATATAAGGAGATTCAAATAACCCTTTGCATTCTATGAGATCACCATGAACTGAGAATGGACATCAACAGCAGCAGAAAACCAACATACTCATGGAAACTGAGCAATCCACTCATCAGTGATAATTTGGCCAGAGAAGAAACAAAGAAAGAAATTAAATACTTTCTAGAATTCAATAAAAATTAAGCACAACATACCCAAACTTATGGACACAATGAAAGCAGTATGAAGAGGAAATAGTTGGCCTTCACAAAGGAATTGGAAAGATTCTATACTAGTAACTTAACGGCACACCCCAAAGCTCTAGAACTAAAAGAAGTAAACACACTGAAAAGGAATAAATGGCAGGAAGTAGTCAAAATCAGAGATGAAATCAACCAATTAGAAATGAAGAGAACAATACAAAGAATCAAGAAAGCCAAGAGCTGGTTCTTTGAGAAAATCGACTAGATGGACAAACCTTTAACCAAACTAACTAAAGGGCATAGAAAAAGTATCCAAATTAACAAAATTAAAAATGAAGAGGAAAACATATCAAAAGAAACTGAGGAAATTCAAAAAAAATCATCAGGTCTTCCTACAAAATCCTATACTGGAACATCCAAATGAAACGGATGATTTTCTAGACAAATAAATTCCAAAGTTTAACCAAGATCAAGTAAAGTACCTTAACAGTCCCATAACCTCTGAGGAATTAGAAGCAGACATTTAAAACCACCTCCCAACCTAAAAAAAGCTCAGGGCCAGATGATTTTAGTGCAGAATTCTACCAGACCTTCAAAAGAAGACTAATGAAACCAGATACACAAAAAAGCCAAGAACACTTGCAAAAAAATATTCCACAAAACAGAGGTTCCATAAACAAGAATCAGTGAAGGAACACTATAAACAAAACTGTGGATTCATGACTATGAAACATGATCACCCCTCAGATACTGAAAAATAGACAAAAAACCATACAGAGACTTGATTTTAACAAAAAGAGAATTTGAGAAACAAAGGAGGCTTTAGTCATAAGGAAAGCAAATCAAAACATCCATTTCACCCTGTACAAATGGCTAAAAAATCAACAAAAAATTACTAGGGCAGACAATGGAAAATTTCTGAACAAACAAACCAATGGCTTATGCTCTAAAAAGAACACATCAAAACATCATTCTATAACAAATACATGAGTAAGTATGGGGTCTTCATTCCAGCTATCAAAAACTCAATGACTTGGGATGACAAATAACCCTATTTAAAAATACTGAACAAAAATCATCCTGAAGAATTCATCAGAAATGTAATCCACTATATAAAACAAACTGAATGAGAACAATCAAAAACTCACAGCAGATCTCATCAGATTCTGATCTTCAGGTTAAAAGACTTTGAGAGATCAGGAAAATTCATTGAACTGCCTGAGGAAGGCACACAGGCCCCAAAATGTGCCCATAATAAACAGCCAATAGAGAAGATGGAAAGCAAAAACCACCCACAATATCAATTGGTCAGCTCAAAACAAATTAAATAGAGAGGCGAATGCCAGAAGCAATCCCACTGAAAATCACAGGGACAAGACAAGGCTATTAGCCCAAATGCTCCTCCTAGATGCCTAGAATCTATTCAATATAGAAGGTGGGCCTGCCCCACATGTGGCCCATACATATACCCCCTTGAACTAGATTCTAGCCAGAAAATAAGACAACAAAAGGAGATCAAGGGGATACAAATTGGCAAGGAAGAAGTCAAAGTATCATTGTTTGCAGATGATATGATAGTATACACAAGCAATCCCAACAATTCTACCACAGAGCTCCTACAGCTGATAAACAACTTCAGCAAAGTGGCTGGATATAAAATTAACTCAAAGAAATCAGTAGCCTTCCTCTACTCAGAAGGATAAACAGGCTGAGAAAGAAATTAGGAAAGCAACACCTTTCACAATAGCCACAAGTAATATATAATATCTTGATGTAACTCTAACCTAGCAAGAAAAAAATCTGTATGAACAGAATTTTAAGTCTCTGAAGAAAGAAATTGAACAAGATATCAGAAGATTGAAAAATCCCCTGCTCATGGATTGGTAGGATTAAAATAGTAAAAAAAGCCATCTTACGAAAAGCAATCTACAGATTAAATGCAATTCCCAGCAAAATCCCAACACAGTTCTTCATAGACATGGAAAGAACAATTCTCAACTTCATATGGAAAAACAAAAAAAATCCAGGATAGCCAAAACAATTCTGAACAATAAAATAACATCTGGAGGAATGTTACTGACCTTGACCTCAAGCTGAACTACAGAGCAATCGTGATGAAACCACATGGATTTGGTACAGAGATAGACAGTTTGATAAGTGAAATAAAATTGAAGACCCAGAAATAAACCCACACACCTACAGACACTTTGATTTTGGACAAAGAAGCCAAAACCATACAGTGGAAAAAAGAAAGCATCTTCAACAAATGGTGCCGGTCTAACTGGCAGTCTGCATGTAGAAGAATGCAAACAGATCCATATTTATCACCCTGGACAAACTCAAGCCCAAGTGGATCAAGGACCTCAATGCAAAACCAGATGCACTGAATCTAACAGAAAGGAAAACGGGAAAGAGCCCGGAGCTCATCCACACAGAGGGAAATTTCCTGAACAGACCACCAATCATTCAGGCTCTAAGATCAACAATTAATAAATTGAAACAGAAAAGCTTCTGTAAGGCAAAGGGCACTATCAATAAGACAAAATAGAAGCCTACAAATTGGGAAAAGATCTTCCCTACCCCTACATCTGATAGAAACCTACTATCTAACATACATAAAGAACTAAAGAATCAATTAAACCTATTGAAAATGGGATACAGAGGTAAACAGAATTCTCAACAGAGGAATCTCCAATGGCCAAGAAGCACTTAAATATTCAACATCCTTAGTCATTAGGGAAATGCAAATCAAAACAACCCTGAGATTCCACCTCATACCAATCAGAATAGTTCCTCCATTGCTGGTGGGATTGCAAACTCACTCATACAACCACTCTGGATCAATCTCAGAAAATTGAAAATAGTTCTGCTTCAAGCCCAACTGGAGACCCATCCTATGGACAGATACTGTCAATACTACCTCTGCTGGGTATATACCTAAAAGATACTCCACCATATCTCAAGTATACATGCTCCACTATGTTCCTGGAAACCATACTCATAACAGCCAGAAACCAGAAGCAACCCAGATGCTCCTCAACCAAAGAATAAATACAGAAAATGTGTTTCATTTACAGAATGGAATGCTATTCGGTTATTAAAAATAAGGAAATCATAAATTTTGCAGGCAAATTGATGAAACTAGAAAATAGCATTCTGATTGAGGTAACCAGGACCCAAAAAGAAATGCATGGTATATACTCACTGGTAAGTGGATATTAGACAAAAAGTTCAGAATACCCATGATACAGCCCACAGACCCAAAGAAGTAAAACAAGAAGAAAGGCCCAAGTGAGGATGCTTGAATTCCACTTAGAAAGGGCAACTAAATAGTCACAGGAAGCAGAGGGAAGGAGGGACTGGTGTGGGAGAAGGGAGAAGGAAAGAAAAGGGGGACAGGATCAGGTATGGGGGGAGATAGGAGAGAAGCCCAGAGGCCCAGGAAAATGAATGGAACTATGCAGCTGCCAAAGGTGGGGGAGAGGAGCCTCTAGAAAGTCCCAGAGACCTGGGATGGGGGAGGCTCCCTGGACTCTCTGTGGGTTACCTTAGCTGAAATATACAACAGTGGAACCCAAAGAGACCACCTCCAGTTGTCAGACAGGACCCTCTGTGGAGGTATGTGGACATCAATCCACCTTCCAAAACTTTCAAACCAAAATTGCTCTTGACTAAAAGAAACGCAGGGACAAAAATGGAGCACAGACTGAAGTAATGGCTGATGAGGGACCAGCCCAATTGGGGACCCATCCTATGGACAGATACTGTCACTACTACTAATGCTATGTCATGCTTGCACACAGGAGCCTAGCCTTGCTATCCTCTGAGAGGCCCTACAAGTAGCTGACTAAGACAGATGCAGAAATTCACAGCCAAGCTTTAGATGGAGGTCAGGGATCTCTATGGAAGAGTTGGGGGATGGATTGAAGGAACAACACAACCCATTGAAGGGAATAGCAACTCTAGAGGAAGACCAACAATGTCAGCTAACCTGGACCCGTAGGAGCTCCCGGAGGCTGAGCCACCAACCGAAGAGTGAACACTGGCTGGTCCGAGGCTCTGGCACATACGTAAGCAGAGGACTGCCTTGCCTTGCCTCAGTGGGAGAGGATGTAGCTACTCCTGTAGAGACTTGATGCCACAGGGTAGGGGGATACGTGAGGGGGCCACCCTCTCAGAGGCAAAGGGGAAGAGATGGGGAAGAACTCTTTGAAGGGGAACTAGAATGGGAGGCAACATTTGTGACGTAAATAAATAATTAGTTAATAAAAAAAATCATAATTAGAGCAGTTTGGAAAAAATCTAAGCCTACAAGCACTGATGGCAGAAGCTGCTGCCAAGAGGTCTCTTCCTGTCCTTTCTCCTCCTTCTGAGGCCTGTAGATTCATCAGGTGATCCTTTCTTTTGTGACCACAGTGCCTTTTCCACGTAGGTTTATGGTGTGTGCGTGTGCATGTACATGTGTGTGTGTGTGTGTGTGTTTATGTGTATGCATGTGTGTGTGTACGTGTTCAAATGTCTCCTCTATTATAAGGACACAGTTATGTTGGATCATGATGCACTTTAATGAGTTAATCTAAACTAACTACATTTTCAACGGCAACCTACGTTATTGGGGGACACAAGTCAAATAATAGCCAGCCAAAGAGCCTCTTTCTCAATCAAGGCAAGAAATAGATAGTGCCAGTCCGTAAGCCACATGTTCGTCTAATAAAACTGCAATGATAAAATGAATGTTTTCTCCCCAAATGTCACTGACTTGGAAAAATTAACAAATCTAGCTTTCTTTGCTGAGCAGTTGCTTGGGAAAGATGACAGAGAAATGGGCCATGAGACATGGGAGACTGGAGCTTATTCTCCACCAGGTTCTACAGGCAATGCCCATCTTCACAAGAGCTTACTCTGAAAGCCTCAGTTTTTCCACCTATGCAGCAGAGAAAAGAGTTCCCTAATGTAAATTTTGCTTCTATTTCCTCAGATGGGGGCATAAGATGAGAGCTATTCCCAAGCTGTGAGAATATACAGCTTGGGCAGAGTCCACAGTGTTTCTTTCTCTGTTCTCACTATCTGTAGGCCCAGACCTGGAAGCTTCTACCCTCTGTATAATCTAATCTTCCAAGCTGACTGATTCAATCTGGCTTCTCTCGGCTTCTAACTGAACTGCTCTGTCTGGCCTCATATTAACTTCAGTAATAAATTCTAATCTTCTGGCTTTTCCCATTCTCTGGCACGATCTGTCTTCACCTGTGCCTGGATTGTTCTGTCTGCCACCTGTCTTTGTAAAACTGCCCCGCTAAAACTGCCATAGCTACCTTTATCTCCCTGAGCTGCTTTAAGGTCCCTGTCTGTTCCCAGGACAGTTGGGTGTATCCTATCTCTGATTTATTCTGTCAAAAATTTCTCTGATTCTCAATTTGTCTGCCTCTCAATTAGATCTCACTTTTAAACATGGTTGCTTTCATCTCTAAACTAACTTTACTTGCATTAGTAGGGATTAAAGGTGTGTACTAAGAGTATGTCTGTATTCCAGCTAGATCACGTAGACCTAGAAGGTCTTTGCACATGATCCCTTGCCAGAGCAGCTATGTTGCTGGATTAAAATTCTCTGTCAGCAGCAGATCTAGATAGAATATCGACAAGAGGGAAACCATCAGATTTGGAAAGGACATAGACTGTATAATACTTTGCAAAAGGGGACTTTCTATTTCAAATGATTAGGAAAAAAAGCTATTGCTCTTTGTTCTCTTCTCTTCCCTGCTCTTCCTCTCTTCCCTGTCCTTTCTCTCTACCCCCACCCCTTCCCTCCAAGTGCTCATGGCCGGCCTTTCCTCTCCTCTACTCTTCTTCTCTCATTAAACCTCTCCACGTGGAAAAAAAAAGCTATTGTGAAATTTTGGGTAGGAATGCACTTTAAAACAGTACAAAGCTGCACAATTCACTGTTGTATACTTTTGCAGGTTGACTTTCAATTATTTTAAATGTTAATAACAGTAGCTTCTACCATAACAACTCCTATTCACCTAATATTTTTAAGTTATTGTTTTGATTCTAAATATACATACATTATAATGAATATGTATATATATACTTGTTATATATAATATATTTGTGTTAGGAGAAATTTAAAGTTCAGGGCAAAAAGGCCACAAAAAGATGAACTGTAATTCAACTAAAGGCATCAATCCAAAGATATCCAAAAAATTTTGTATTTTTTTGCTTTTATATCTTGTCAAAATTTGTGTTGCTTTTGTTTGTACTTGAAGGGGTAAAGGAAGGGCTTCACATTGTGACCAAGCCTTATGTTGTGTGTTATAATTTTTAATCTAATAGTATATAATGAGCATTTCTCTGACTCAGTACATATTCCCCTCTAATATTATTTTACAGGCTGACATAGAATTCTACAGTATGGATGCATCACTGTTCATGTTAAGATTGCAGGCTATTTTTATCTTTTGTTATGACATGTAACAACATAATATCTGTCATGGAAGGTAAATTTTGACATATCTATGATAATAATCCTTTTAAGACCTACAAGTAAAACTGTCATTCAAAACATTACATTTTCATGTGAGAAATGTGTTTTAAAATCCCCTTCCCATTCTCTTCATGTTCACCAAAATGGTTAGTTTTTTTTCCTCCTTTCATCCTTGAAAATTAGCTAGGTAAAATAATGCATATCATAGTCATTTCAAAATGAAGGTCTTTGATTATAAGAAAATTGTATTTCCTTTAACAAATGTATCTATCCCCCATTTGCAATTTTCATATGTCATGAAATTTCCCTCTGCATTATGAGCCTTTAAAATATTATCTTCCCACACTGATCATTGTAACTGTGCATGTGCTAAGGATTCTAATGCTTTATGGATCAGATATGTTGCAGATAACTCCAAGGTGCTTGGGTGTACTATAGTTGTGATAACTTTATAATGTTCAGAAAATTTTTCTGCCAACAAATGTGAATGTCTTTATGATCCTTTAGGTTTAGAAAACACTGACTGGTTGAAAAAACATGCAAAATATATTCTTAGTGTTGTTTGCTCCTATGTTACATTCAATTTCTTTCTCTAATATAAAATTTGTAAGTGATCTTGAAAACTTAACAGAAATGAACATGTATAAATATCTTATTTAGGAGCCTCCCTCCTCAACTTCAAGTCTGACATCACAATGAAGATCAGCTCAGAACACATCTTTAAATACATTAAGTTATGTATTTAAATGTTTAAATAAAGTACTTAAATACATATTTAAAAGTTCCCTTATTCTGCTTGCCTAATTTTCTAAAATATCTAAATGAATCTATAATTTTTTTAAAGAAATAAAACTAAAGTTTTGAAAATGAAATGGAAATTTGATTCCAGAACATCCTAGGTAGCTCTTTAGAATTTTATACAGAAAGCAAGACAGATTACTGGGAAGAAAGGAGGCTTATTTGTTTGAACGTAATAATAGAAATATCCACTATGTTCTTTACCAATTAAGTTACTTTTCAATTGGAAAAGAACCAGCTAGTTCAGTTCTTGGCACGCAATAGCTGCTCAATGAACATTAATTAATTAATTAGGCAATAGGGCAGTCTCCGGGAAACATTGACAAGAATCTGAAGGACACAGGTGGTGTTGTCATTTCTCTGTCCAACTAACAGTTGGTTATTTCAAAGAAATAGGAGGCCACGGGAGGTGAAAAGCTGGCGATGCAGATGGTGTCAAAGAAGGAAATTTAGATTTTTGGATCATGGGCTAAATAACACCAAAATGATAAGCTTTGGGCAAGAGCTGAAGCACATGCTAGCAGTACCAAGAACCATATGTTTGTCCAAAAATGAGCTATCCTGGTTAAAAGGTCCTGAAAAGGGAACAAGGGATCTGAATGCTGGTTGGAGCTTTTTCCCTTCTTAATTAAGCAGACTCAATCCACATCGCCAAATCGTTTTAATCCTGACACTTTTAAAATGAGAGGACAATCTTTCAGAGCCTTCTACTCTTAATAGCCAAGGTATCCTTAAAGGATAATTAGAAACTGGATTATATGTTCACTTACTTCGGAGACCCAGCAGGTGTAACCTATAAGGAATTATAACAAGCAATATATCCTATGATGTCAACAGACTTAGAATTAAGAATAAACTGTGCAGTAATGGTCATAGGAGACTTGTAGATCACAAGGAAATCTTGATATTATAAAATCTGAAATGTAGCAAATGTAGCATCTTGGTGGTGATCTTCAAACACAACAGGAAGCCACAGAGAAGTGGAATAATCTGAGTAATGTGAAGGAAATAGAAGCGAGATGTGCATAGGCAAGATATACACCTGCTCAGAGATCCTTAAATGTTAGGGTAAAAGTGTTCAATAGAATAGGTTGATGGTGATAAGGAAAGGGACCAACCATAATGAATCACTTAGCAAGTCATTCATTCAGGCTATATGAGATTCCAAACAATTACTAGTAAGTGTGATACAACCAGTCTGAATATCCACTTTGGCTAACCATTGCCTGTGAACAATGACACTGTTACAGGTCATCCCAAGCATTTGTGCTATCATTCTTGTGTTTAGCAACTGAATAGTTAAACTGACAAGTACTCATATTCCTGCATGCAAAAACACACAGAATGTGCCTTAACACATACATTCCACTTGGCATGATTGTTTAGTCCAAATTTCTGCTGATAAAATTTTAAGAGTGCATGTTTTGTCTTTCAAAAACCGTAATTTGTATTTAATTTAAATGTTCACTTTACCGGAAATGTTTGACCTAAGTCTATGTTTTAATAGTTTACATCATATTTTGCTTATGGCTAGCCTATGGAATTTATACATTGAACAATTCAAAGCATTTCTCCATTCCTTGTGTCTGAGAAAGTGTCTTCTTATCTTTACACATGAAATCTAATTTAAATAGGCATTAGATTAGTAAAGTCTCATAGAAATTTGAAACAAATGATTTATTGTTCCTTAGTATTTATTCTCTCTAAGAAGAATTCTGGACCACCCAGAATTTATCATTTGTTTTGTTTTGTTGTGTTTTGTTTTGTTTTTCAAGACAGGATTCTGTGTGAAGCCCTGGCTGTTCTGGAACTCCCTCTGTAGACCAGGCTGGCCTTGAAGTCAGAGATCTACCTGCCTTTGCCTCCCAAGTGCTGGGACTAAAAGTGTGCACTACCAGTACCCACCCTCCAATTCCATTATATATAATCATATTTTTCTTTACCTGAGTAAATTTTGCCAATAATATATATCCATGAATCTCTTTTTATTTTTAAGGGAATTTTCTGTGGCTTGGTGATCTATATAACTAGTTTAGGGGACTTCCTTCTACATCTCTATACTCTGTTTTATTTCACTTTCTCTATTTCTTTCCTATGCTATTACAGTATTGTTTATGCAGTATTAGAGATGGAATCCAGTTTCTTTGCTTTTTTCAGAAGACCTGTAATTAATTTCATTTTCTAAAATAAATAGACATATTTCATAGTAAACATATATGCATGTGGTTTGGCCTCAGTCTCCAAGTGAGGCTTTCTATCCTGGCTCCCTGAGGATTTCTCAACATACCTGCTGTTGTGGTACGTCTGTTATGAGACTGTTATTTTCATCATCAGATGATGAGCAACCTCCCCCGACATAGTCTTTATCAATAGGCAAGAGTTTGGTTGTTGTTATTTTCTTTAGTTCCTTACCTTTGGTGCAGTACACACATAGATATTTTCTAAAAGTAGGGTATGAAGTGATGGGTGGTGGTGGTGAATACAATCACAATATATGATATACATATATAAAAATGTCACAATCAAACCCATTATATTGTACAATGAATACACACCAATAAAATGAACAAATAAATGCTGATTGATGTACTCAATTATTTAATTAATTTCCTATTTGGGATAAAGAAAATCTTTTACGTCATACTTCTTCTTAATGTTACATTGTAAGAATTCAGATACAGGCTAAGAGATGTCTCAGTGGGTAAGGATGCTTTCCTCCAAGACCGAGTTCAGTTCCAGGGACTCACATGTACGAAGATTAAGGCAAGAAGGAAAAGCTATATACCCAAAAGATCCTTAAAAAGACACGTGTCCACTATGTTTCATCTAGCCTTATTTTCTCTGCCCTCTTCAACAGAGGAACATGCACTGTGGCACATGCAAAAACAATGATAAACATGAGAAGAAACTATCATGAGTGAAGATTAAGAATATGTCAATATATGCTTAGATGCCTAGACTCCAAGACGGATGATCAAAATGGGATGAGAGACACAGCCAGAATAACAGAGGCGTGAAACAGGGGAATTAGGTCTACGAAAAACCCCAATTCAATGCCAACCAACCAGGAGCTACAAACTACCCAAAGACACAATGGAATTCTATGTCCATATATATATATGGGGGAGGGTTGGGAGGAACACCCATGCTTGTAAAAATAGCACTGTACAAGAAATACTCAAATTAATAATAAAAAAAAAAAAAAATGAAATAAATTGAATATATATGGAGGCTTGTAAAATAGCACTGTACAATGAAATAAATTTTTTCTTTTTCTTATAACATGTTTAATAGTTCAACTGTTACTTTCCCTGAAAAAAAAAAAAAAAAAAAAAAAGCCTGTACAGTCTGTCACCACAAGCAGAATGCAGCATGAAGAGTAGTCTTCTGTATTACATCAAGCACTGATAAAGTGGCTCTGATTTCAGCAATGTAAACAATTCATAAGAAAAGTCAGAGATTGCAGAACTCACCATCTAAGACAGCTATCTGGACCCAGATTCCGTGGGGAGAGAGCTGGATTCACAGAGGTGCAGACAATCATGTGAGCACAGGTGAGACCACTACTTCTGCTCGCATTCCTGGCCGAAGAGGAACCCTCCTGGAGCCCTCTGGAAACAGGAGCCAAGGAGCAGTCTGGGACAGGATCCTTCCAGTTTCTGCCTGCACTGGAGCTGACCCTGTGCCACAGTTCTTTGTACCGAGATCCTGCTGGGAGAGAGCCACTCTCCAGGAGTGCTGACACACAGGCTTACAGGAGGGTCAAGCCACTGTTAGAGACAGCAAAACCAGCTAACATCACAGATAAGCAGATGGTGAGAGGTAAGGGTAAGAACCTAAGCAACAGAAACCAAAGCTATTTGGCATCATCAGAACCCAGGTCTCCCATCACCTCAAGCCAGGGATATCCCAACACACTGGAAAAGCAAGATTTGGGTTGAAAAAAATCACATCTCATGATGATGTTACAGGATTTTAAGAAGGACATAAATAACTCCCTTACAGAAATAAGGACAGCGTGGGTAAACAGGTAGAAGGCCTTCAAGAGGAAACACAAAAATTCCTTAAAGAATTACAGGAAAACACAACCAAAAGGTGACGGAATTGGACAAAACCATCCAGGATCTAAAAACAGAAATAAAAACAATAACCATCAAACATAATGTAAAACACAAAAAGCTTCTAATCCAAAACATCCAGGAAATCCAGGACACAATGAAAAGATAAAACCTAAGGATAATCAGTATAAAAGAGAGAGAAGATTCCTAACTTAAAGGGCCAGTAAATATCTTAAACAAAATTGTAGAAGAAAACTTCCCTAACCTAAAGAAAGAGATGCCCATGAACATACAAGAAGCCTATAGAACTCCAAATAGATTGGACCAGAAAAGAAATTCCTCCCGTCACATAATAGTCAAAACACTAATACACAAAACAAAGAAGGATATTAAAAGCAGTAAGGGAAAAAGGTCAAGTAACATATAAAGGCAGACATATCAGAATTACACCATGGAATAAGTCTGGTATTCAATAACAACAATAATGACAGAGAGCCCACATAAGTTGAACAATACTCTACTCAATGATAATGTGGTCAAGGAAGAAATAAAGAAATTAAAGACATTTTAAAATATAATGGAAATGAAGACACAACATACCCAAACTTATGGCACACAATGAAAGTAGTGCTAAAATGAATAGCCTAGTAAGAGCACCAGTGGAAGGAGAAGCCCTTGGTCCTGCCAAGACTGAACCCCCAGTGAACGTGATTGTTGGGGGGAGGGCAGTAATGGGGGAGGATGGGGAGAGAAACACCCATACAGAAGGGAGGGGAGGGGTTAGGGGAGGTTGGTCCGAAACCAGGAAGGGGAATAACAATCGAAATGTAAATAAGAAATACTCAAGTTAATAAAGATGGAAAAAAGAAAAAAGAAAGTAGTGCTAAGAGGAAACCTCATAGCTCTGAGAACGCCCAAAAAGAAACAGGAGAGAGCACATATCAGCAGCTTGACAGTACACCTAAAAGCTCTAGAACAAAAAGATGCAAATACAGGCAAGAGGAGTAGATGGCAGGAAATAATCAAATTCAAGGCTGAAATCAACCAAGTAGAAACAAAAAGGACTATACAAAGAATCAACAAAACCAGGAGCCGGTTCTTTGAGAAAATCAACAAGATAGATAAAGCCTTTAGCCAGACTAACCAGAGGACACAGAGAGAATATCCAAATTAACAAAATCAGAAATGAAAAGGAAGACATAACAACAGAATCTGAGGACATTCAAAAAATCATCAGATCCTACTACAAAACCCTATATTCAGCAAAACTGGAAAATCTGGAGGAAATGGAAAATTTTCTAGAAAAATGCCAGGTACTCAAGTTAAATTAGGATCAGATAACCATTTAAACACCCCATAACTCCTAAAGAAAGAGAAGCCATTATTAAAAATCTCCCAACCAAAAAGAGCCCAGGACCAGATGGGTTTAGTGCAGAATTCTATCAGACCTTCATAGAAGACCTCATACCAATACTGTCCAAACTATTACACAAATGAAGCCACAATTACTCTTAAACCTAAACCACACAAAGACCCAACAAAGAAAGAACTTCAGACCAATTTCCCTTATGAATATTGATGCAAAAATACTCAATAAAATTCTTGCAAACCGAATCCAAGAACACATCAAAACGATCATCC
Source organism: Rattus rattus (assembly GCF_011064425.1). Taxonomy (NCBI): domain Eukaryota; kingdom Metazoa; phylum Chordata; class Mammalia; order Rodentia; family Muridae; genus Rattus; species Rattus rattus. The sequence continues at coordinate 101,984,700 of NC_046154.1, read as the reverse complement.
ATCGTGATCAAGTAGGCTTCATCCCAGTGATGCAGGGATGGTTCAATATACAGAAATCCATCAATGTAATCCATTATATAAACAAATTCAAGGGGAAAAAGAACACATGATCATCTCATTAGATGCTGAGAAAGCATTTGATAATGTTTAACACCCTTTCATGGTAAAAGTCTTAGAAAGATCAAGAATTCAAGGGCCATACCTAAACATAGTAAAAGCAATATGCAGCAAACCACTAGCCAACATCAAATGAAATGGAGAGAAACTTGATGCAATCCCAATAAATTCAGAGACTAGACAAGGCAGCCCACTCTCTCCCTACTTATTCAACATAGTACTCAAAGTCCTAGCCAGAGCAATCAGACAACAAAAGGTGGTCAAGGGGATACAGATTGGAAAAGAAGAAGTCAAAATATCACTATTTGCAGATGATACGATAGTATATTTAAGTGATCCCAAAAGTTCCACCAGAGAACTACTAAAGCTGATAAACACCTTCAGCAGAGTGGCTGTGTATAAAATTAACTCAAACAAATCAGTAGCCTTCCTCTACTCAAAGAATAAGCAGGCTGAGGAACAAATTAGAGAAACAACACCCTTCACAATAATCACAAATAATATAAAATACCTCGGTGACACTCTCACCAAGCAAGTGAAAGATCTGTATCAAAAAAACTTCAAGTCTCTGAAGAAAGAAATTGAGAAAGATCTCAGAAGATGGAAAATTCTCCCATGCTCATGGATTGTCAGGATTAATATTGTAAAAATGTCCATTTTACCAAAAGCGATCTACAGATTTACTGCAATTCCCACCAAAATGGCAATTCAATACTTCATAGAGTTAGAAAAAGCAATTTGCCAATTCATCTGAAATAAGAAAAACCCACGATAGCAAAAACTATCCTCAACAATAAAAGAACTTCTAGGGGAATCACCATCCCATCAATCTGTATTACAGAACAATAGTGATTAAAAAAAAAAAACATATGGTATTGGTACAGAGACAGACAAGTAGATCAGTGGAATAGAATTGAAGACCCAGAAATGAACCCACACACCTATGGTCACTTGATCTTTGACAAAGGAGCTAAAACCATCCAATGGAAAAAGATAGCATTTTCATCAAATGGTGCTGGTTCAACTGGTGATAAGCATAAAAAAGAATGCAAATTGATCCATTCTTATCATCCTGTACAAAGCTCAAGTCCAAATGGATCAAGGACCTCCACATCAAACCAGATACACTCAAAAAAACTGGAGAAGAGCCTCGAACACATGGGCACTGGGGAAAATTTCCTGAACAAAACACCAATGGCTTATCTCTAAGATCAACAGTCTACAAATAGGACCTCATAAAATTGCAAGGCTTCTGTAAGGCAAAGGACACTGTCATTAGGACAAAATGGCAACCAACAGATTGGGAAAAGTTCTTCACCAATCCTATATCTGATAGAGGGCTAATATCCAAAATATACAAAGAACTCAAGAAGTTAGACTACAGAGAATCAAATAACCCTATTTAAAAATGGGCTACAAAGCCAAAGAATTCTCAACTGATGAATATCTAATGGCTGAGAAGCACCTAAAGAAATGTTCAATATCCTTAGTCATCAAGGAAATGCAAATCAAAACAACTCTGAGGTCTTTCTCACACCAGTCAGAATGGCTAAGATCAAAAACTCATTTGACAACAGATGCTGGCAAGGATGTGGAAAGTGATGAACACTCCTCCATTGTTGGGATTGCAAGCTGGTACAAGCACTCTGGAAATCAGTTTAGAGGTTCCTCAGAAAATTGTGCATAGTAGTACCCGATGACCCAGTTATACCACTCCTGGGCATAAACCCAAAAGATGCTCTAACATATAACAATGACGCTTCACTGTGTTCATAGCAGCCTTATTTATAATAATGAGAAGCAGGGGTTGGGGATTTAGCTCAGTGGTAGAGCGCCAAGCGCAAGGCCCTGGGTTCGGTCCCCAGCTCCGGAAAAAAAAGAAAAAATAATAATAATAATGAGAAGCTGGAAAGAACCCAGATGTCCCTCAACAGAAGAATGGTTACAGAAAATGTACATTTACACAAAGGAGTACTACTCAGCTATTTAAAACAATGACTTCATGAAATTCATAGGCAAATGGATGGAACTACAAAATATCATCCTGAGTGAGATAACCCAATCACACACAAATAAAAACAAAAATACACCCATGGTATGCACTCACTGAAAAGTGGATATTAGCCCCAAAGCTCGGATTACCCAAGATACATTCCACAGACCACATGAAGCTCAAGAAAGTGGATGAACAAAGTGCAGATGCTTCAGTCCTTGTTAGAAGGAGGAATAAAAATATTCACAGGAGGAAATACAGAGACAAAGTTTGGACCTTAGACTGAAGGAATGGACATTCAGATCCTGCCCCACCAGGGGATCCAGCCCATATACATACAGCCACCAAACCCAGACAATATTACTGATGCCAAGAAGTGCATGCTGACAGGATCCTGATATAGCTGTCTCCTGAGAGGCTTGCCAGAACCTGACAAAGACAGAGGTGGAGGCTCACAGTCAACCACTGAACTGAGAACAGGGTTCCCATTGGAGGAGTTAAAGAAAAAGATTGAAGGAGCTGAAGGGGTTTACAACCCATAAGAACAACAATACCAACCAACCAGAGCTCCCAGGGACTAAACCACCATCCAAAGAGTACACATGGACAGACCCATGGCTCCAGCTGCATATGTAGCAGAGGATGGCCTTGTGGGGCACCAATTGGAGAAGAAGCCCTTGGTCCTGCCAAGACTAGACTCTCCAGTGTAAGGGAATGTCAGGGCAGGGAAGCAGGAAGGGGTGGGTGGATGGGTGGGGGAACACCCTCATAGAAGTAGGGGGAAGGGAGATGGGATGAAGGTTTATGGATGGGAAACCAGGAAAGGGGATAACATTTGAAATGTAAATTTTAAAAATTCAATAAAAATTTTAAAAAATCAGAGATTATAAACATAGGATTAAATATAGGCAAGGTAGGCAAATGAATAAATTGTTCTTGACGATGCCCAAATACTTGAAAATAGACTTTTGCATTTAAATTAAACACTAATTCTCCTATAAGGGGTGAGGACATTAATAATTCACTCTGCACTGTGCTACATTTCCCTTGTGCCTTCCCTGACCCTGAAGTGATGAGCAAGCCTTCCATGTTCACAGTCCTGACTGAGTACACAGGAGCACCTTCAACTCTTCAGCTCCGTGTAGAAAAGTCTGGACAAATTTCCTAAGAAACCATTGCCCTGCTCCCTATAATACCGTGAAATATTTAATAACTAACCATCTGTCTGAAAGCCAATCAGCCTGACCTCACGGACTCTTCGGGATTTAATATAAGATATTCTAATTTCTATTTCTTTTCTTTTTAATTCTAGCATTTAAGCATTTTTGCAGTGCTGAGTACTGAAACCAAGGCCTCCAACATGCTAGGCAAAAGCGCTACCACTGAGCTGCATCCCCGGGAGATTTTTTGATTTATAACTGCAAACAGATCAAATTGTTTTTTATTAGATTCTGTCACCTAACAACTGATCAAACATTAGCATACCCATTCTAAGATTATTTATAGTGTTCTTTATTTAGAAGCAAAAATGAAGCAATTCAAAGAAACAACCACAAAATCACTTAGAGTTTAATATCCTACTCTTTATTTTTCTAAATATAAACTATTAATTTAACAATGCTAATTAAATAAATTGAGAACACAGATTTATGCAATCATGGTTAATTTGACATCTAAGTCATTCAATATTTACTACAACATTACCATGTACACAATACTATGCTAAATTACATGAGTGTATGGGTGAGTACACAGATGAGTACATGAATGGCTACATGAGTGAGTACATGGATGAGTACATGGGTAAGTACATGAGTGAGTACATGGGTGACTACATGGATGAGTATATGGGTGCATTACTGAGTACATAGATAAGTACATGAGTGAGTACATAGATGAGTGCATGAGTGAGTACATGGATGAGGGCATGAGTGAGTACACAGATGAGTACATGAATGATTACATGAGCGAATACCTGGATGAGTACATGGATGAGTATATGGGTGAGTACATGGATGAGTATATGGGTGAGTACATGGATGAGTACATGGGCAACTACATGGATGAGTACATGGGTGAGTATATGGGTGAGTACATGGATGAAAACACATGGTTCATCCACACCCTTATTGAGGACATTACACAGTCACTACATGCTTTACTCACATATCCAAAAAAATATTTCTGGATACAAGGTTCACCTTAGGAATCAATAAATCTTACACAGTCAGATATCTGCTCACAGCATTTCCCAGCACGGAGTGGTTATGCGTAGAAACTTTTTTACATATATGTCTGTGTGTACTCCATGAACAAACAAGGATAGAAATATAGGGAAGTAAACAAGGTATAAACAGAATACTAAATTAAAATTTTTAAATGTGGGCTGGCGAGATGGCTCAGTGTACATGAGCACATGCTACCAGCAATTCTGATGACCTGAGTTTGACCAAAGAAACCTACATGGTGGAAGGAGAAAACTGACTCCTGCAAGTTGTCCCCTGACTTCCACTTTTCACACAAAGCACATGCATACATACACCACACAAAAACACATGTGCACATACACATACATGCCACATGCATATCACATACCACACACAGAGACAGTTATGCATATGTACCCATATACACCATACATACATGCATGCACACACATCAGCATACATAGACACACCATGTATATACCACACATACACACATGAACATACATACCAGACAAACACAGCATACATACTGCACACATACATGCTACACACACACACACACACACACACACACACACACACTTAAAAACATTTTTACAGAAATTAGGAATATCAGAGTAATCTGAAACCATTAGAGGGTTTTAGCCAGGGGTGGAACATAACCATATTTACATATTTAAATCTTTCTCTGGTTATAGAATGAATAAACGTATGAACTGTGAGAGAGCAGTACGCTAGTCCAGAAGCTTTTGAAATAATCTACAGGAAGGATTAAGGTCACAGCGGCTAAAGTGTGACACTGGGGTTAAAGAGGAGTGAGCACATTCGCAGACAACTGGGGCGTAGAACACAGGACACTTGTCTGCCGGCTAAGAGAAGGAAGAAGGGGACAGCGAGGTTCACATTAAGATTTCTGACTTTTTCAGCTAAAGAAAACAGCACTTGTTGAAAAAGTAATAGAGGTAGAACTTGGGGAGGGCAATACAGGAGGAAGAACTTGAATTTGAAGGAGAGTTTTGAATGGGAACTAATTAAAAAGTTACACTGAAAACATCTTGTTTTTGAGTTTGGGGGCGCTTCCAGAGAAGCTATCCTATAGGCCGATGGTGTGCAGGTCAAGAATCCTGGGAGAAGGCCTAGCCTTGGAATAGTCTGGATAAACATCTGAAGGTGCATACTGAATGAGGGAGTGAGTGAGGGGTCACAAACTTCATTGAGATGACGTTTTTAAGATGGGAATCACACTATCATCTTACACACACATACAGAGTTGTAGCAACGGAGCTCATGTTGAAGACTCAGAAACAAGGAGGTATAAATCATCCCTAAAGGAATAAGAAGCAAAAGAGACATGTTGTTGTAAAAATATAAAAAATAAAAAAAGTAAGGTTGTCTTTTTATCCTGCTAGGTTCGCCCACAGGGCCCCAAGATATCTGCTAGAAATCTTGGCAGAAACACATCCCAACTCCTCGGTGGCCCAGTGTCTCCTGCCACCACACACTTTGCTACACTCAAATCGTCACATAAAAGTACACACAACACAATAATCTTTGACCCAATTGGTAAGATATAATTGCCCATTTAAACATACAAAGCCCGGTACCATCCATCCCTTAAGAACATTGATAACAACCTGTAAATACACAGAGCGAGATCTTTACGTCAGCCTCCATTGTCCTGCCACGGCTTCTTGGCCTCTCCTCCTCTTCCTTCAAACTTTTCTCCGCCCATCCTTCCTTCTCATCCAATGACAGGCCTCCTTCTATCTTGTACTTGCCTCACCTGTGACATCATCCCACAGAGACAGACACTCAGTGAAAGGAAATATGAGAGGCTGCAGGGGAAAGGGGAAAGAGACTGGAGCCCAACAGGGGCTGCAAAGATACATTTGCAGATGTTTACTGAGAATGAGGATTTGTCCCAGGACCTAAGAGGCATATGAAACCTCGGAGAGTTTGGGGATGTGGGAAAATAGGAAAACAGACAGAGATCACAGAAGGAAACCGAGGAGAAGGAAAATAAAAAGCAGCTGTAGACTTAGTGTGTGCCTCGCCAAGAGCACTGATGAGTGTCAGCCAGCTGGGATTGACAATCACACATGCACAGTGGTGTGACAAAGACAGGCAGGTAACCCCGGTTCAGACCTGTTGGCAGCCAGGTACATCACAGGACCAGGGGTCTGGAGAATCCCATCTACTCCAGGCTCACCCATTAAGCTTGTTACTCTTAATTACTGAGTAGTGAATTCCGTTCTCTATGCACACTGCATCATGCTTATCCATACGCTAGTTAACGGATACCATAATTCGGGGACTCCTAGAACGGTTAACAATAACATGGTATTAAGCATTTACATACAAATCTTTTCTTGGGCACTTAGGAGTTTAATTGCAGTGACATCGGAAAATATATGTTTAAACTTTTAATAAAGAGTGGAACCATTCCCTGGAGTGGCTTTTTTCCTTCTCTGTCTCACTAGTAACACGTTTGATTGCAGGGTCCCTCCTGCTTACCAACATTTAATATTGTTCATATGTATGATTGTTGCCATCTGAGTGTAGAGTATGTCCTCTCTCTGTGACTTTCATTTAATGACTTCTAATAAACTTTGGGGTGTGCTCTCACCAGTATCCCTCAATTTGGTTTGAAGGACTCCATTTTCTTCTAATATGTCAGCCTTCGCTTCAAAAGTTCTGTTTTCTTTGGTAGTGCAACAGAGGTGCATTGCTGTTTCGTGATGAAAATTAGTCTTAAAATTGTCCTTTAAAATTTATGCTTTCCTCTCTGCCTCTATTTAACTTTATTTATTTTATCTTCAGAATCACTTTGTAACTTCAAATTCCATTCTCCTTTTTTTTTTTCTTTCTGGTCCATCCTTGGAAAAAGGATGGCTTTAACCTGGACCACTAGTGACCCCATGGTGATTTGATTATCTGAAAGTGACTCCTCTCTGAGAGCCCTGCTGGGGTTAAATCTCTCTTGAATTCTAACAAGAAGGAAATCTCCTTGGTCTTGCAGTCTGCAGGAAGGGCTTGGGGCTGGGAAGCTCAGTTACTGTACTTTGAGACCTACTCCTTTGTTGAGAAGCCACAACCATGGTGTTTTGTTTGTTCTGCCTTTCACTGAACTCGGTGTGATCAAGGGTGTTTCTGTCCCTGATACTACTACCTAAGACTTGGGGACCTGGCCCCATCCTGTCAGGCAAAGGTCTGATGTCTGCTGGCTTCCCATTTGGCCCAGCACTGTCAATCCTGTAGCCCCATCACTGCCACAGCCACTGCCACACTCTCCCACACTGTAATGAATAAACAGTTCTGGGTGACAGCCTCTCTTTGCTTCCTCCTTTGTTCATGAAATGTATTCCTGTCAGCAGGAGGTCCACGTTAGGTGCAGTGAGTTCTTTAAACCTGCCAGCACCAGTGGCTTTCTGGTGTGTGTGTGTGTGTGTGTGTGTGTGTGTGTGTGTGTGTGTGTGTGTGTGTGTCCTGGTCTCTTTAGCTTTCGTTTATTCATACTTTAGCTAGTATCATTTTTCTTTCATTTTCCTCAATTTCCCATCATCTTTGTGGTTTGTGTCCTTTTTATTCAATATCCCAAGAAAGTATTGAAAATTGTCTTCTGCATTTCCTGTATAATAATAAAAAAATCTCCTTTGCTTTTTGTCCTAATCTTCTCTTTCTCTCTCCTCTCTCTCTCTCTCTCTCTCTCCTCTTCTCTCTTCTCTCTCCTCTCCCCTCCATTTCCCTTCCCCCCCCCACCCCTCCAATCTCTCTGCCCCAACCTCTGGACCTCTGAGATTATACACAGGCCTGGAACACCATGCCCACCCTTACATTCAGCAGGGAGACCCACCACATCCAGTGCTTTAACCTGAGTCCGGGTTTCGTCTCTCTGCAATTGCACCAATCAATACTTTACCTGACCACGAGTTATCTGTGATGCTCATCACTTCCCTGACTTTAACTGAAACTTATTTATCCCTCTATCCCGTGAGTTCCCACCTCCCTTTCCACACTCAAATTTAAAATTATGCTTTGGATTTAATTAAACATTAATCCGGGTCTTTATTTCAACATGCCTTGCAAGAATCTCTTTAATTCACCTTGATGCAATCCATCACTGTATTAACTTTGATCTTTTATCACAGAGCTACTGAAATGTGAAGAATTTAGTTAATCTCATGAACAGACGCAGTCAAAATACCCTAAAATCCTACCGCAAATCTTTGCTAAGACCCCTGTTCTGCTTTGACATCTCACTGCCTTTGTCTCTCCATCCTGGTCTTGAAAGTCCTGTAGCAGATTCTCTGCCACAGGAGCATCAGAGGAGCTCTACCAAGGCCTAGGCTTTCACTTGGCACCTGCCTGGTGGGTAGAATTTCTCCGTCTTAACCATGAGTGCAGCTTTAAGCACCACTGCATTGCAGCTCAGTGAAACTACAGCGGTGGGAGCAAGGAAACTTTGTTTGTCCTCATGTGTGGTCACATGACTGAGGCCAGGTGTCTCTTGAGTGTCTTATCCTTAGCCCAACATCTACAGAAGTAACATGGCTTGGGCATCCCAAGCATCCCTCCTGAGTCACCTACTAGATGCACAAGCCCTACTGTGCTCCCAGTCTTGTGATGAAAATTAGTCTTAAAATTGTCCTTTAAAATAAGTCTCCTGCTCTCTTTTCTGTGGGGATGAATATGTTATATCCCACCAACAAAGCTTAAACTCTCACAACTGCTCTTATGTAATATACCAAATGCTGAGAGAGAAAGAGAGAGAGAGAGAGAGAGAGAGAGAGAGAGAGAGAGAGAGCGCTTAACACGCTCTGTACAGGTCAGGAAATGATGAACTAGTATCCTCACAATGAATTAATTCTTGGTGTGGAGGAAAATGAGTGCAATGAGCCAGGAGAGAGGACCAGAGATGCAAAGTCAGCAACAAGTGGTAAAAGGAATTGATGAAACAGCCCATTAAGTCACGATTTATAGTGGAGAAGAACATACATTTAGTATACCATAAGAGTTTGCTACCTTTTGATTATATGAACTATGTCTCTTGTCTCTGTGTTTGTCTCTCTTTCTCTTTGCCTCTGTTTCTCTCTCATCTATGTGTGCGTGTTTGTCTGTCTGTTTCTGTCTCTCTCCATTTCTATCTCTGTGTTTCTCTCTCTGCCTCTACTTCTCTCTGTCTCTCTATCTCTATTTCTCTCTCCTCTCTCTCTCTCTCTCTCTCTCTCTGTGTGTGTGTGTGTGTTTGCCTGCCTTTCTCTCTCTGTCTGACCATCTCTCTCTGTGTCTGTCTGTGTCTATCTGTCTCTGTCTGCCTCTGTCTCTCTCTGTCTCTGTGTCTCTGTTTCTGTATCTCTGTCTCTATTTCTCTCTCATCTATTTTTCTGACTGTCTCTGTCTATCTCTGTCTCTATTAGCTCTGTCTCTCTGTGTCACTATTTTACTCTCATCTGTGTCTATCTCTGTCTCCCTCTGTCTCTGTCTCCCTCTGTCTCCCTCTGTCTCTGTGTCTCTCTGTCTCTGTCTCTGTCTCCTCTGTTTCTCTTCCTCTCTGTCTCTGTCTGTCTCTCTGTCTCTCTGTCTCTCTGTCTGTGTGTGTGTGTGTGTGTGTGTGTGTGTGTGTGTGTGTGTGTGTGAGAGAGAGAGATGAGGCTATCAAAATGTCAACAATGGTTATCTCTCTGGTGATTCTATAACAAATGTTCTTCCTTTCCCTTATCTGTTGTTTCCAAATCCTCTGTAGTGAGCGCTCATGGTCCTATAATGGAAAGATAAATTTTTAAATGATGAAGTGACAAAGAGTAATAAAGCACCCAGCAATGTTAGTCACTTCTTCCCTAAGATTCATCTCAGGGGATATTCAGGAATGCATTAAAAAAGCCTTTCTGAAAACAGAATCTCATGTGAAAAACAGATTACTTATTTTGATGATAGCCGCTCTCACAACGCGTATCTGAGGAATTAATGTAGCCAAGCATAAAAACAGCCAGAAGTGAAAACAGGAGCAACTCTTTAAAAGAAAGCCTTGCAGGTTCAGCTCTAATAGAAGCAGAACCCAGAACCTTGCGTGTGTGTGTGTGTGTGTGTGTGTGTGTGTGTGTGTGTGTGTGTGTGTGTGTGTGTGTGTGTGTGTGTGAAGCTGGGTGAAGCTAAGGAGGACAAGCATCGTGCATCTTCGCCTGGCAACCTCCCAGTCTCACCTCTGCCTGAAAGCCTGGGGAAGTGCCGCCTGCTCTGAGAGTTCAAACACTACCTCTAAAACTAAACCGCACAATGACTTTCCAGGATCACTCGCCTACTTCTCAGGACACAGCATGGTACTAGAACCAGTATCTGTAGCCGAATCTCCAAATGCAGATTGAATTTTAGGTTGGCAAGTGTCTGCTGGAATAAACCACATGTTCAAGGCACTTGATGCAGAATGCACCTAATTAAGTCTGTAACATCTTCAAAAGGTGAAACTGTTTTCCCAGGACAGCTATGAGGATAGCTAGGCTCTGTGAAGTGGTGAGTCTCAATCATAAGGAAAAGGAAGGTGGGGAGTGCTGTGTGCCCACAAAACAAAATCAAAAACAAAACAACACAGCTGATGGCAGAACAGATTGACACCAGAAATTAAGATGACTGTTGGAGTTTAGTCCTGACCCTTACCTTCCTGGGACAAACGGTGCAAATGTTAAATGAACCTTTCGGCAGTAGAAAGAACTGTAAGAGAGCAAAGCATTGTGTGCAGAGTGAGATGACACAGCACAGCTGAAGGCTCTGACCCAGGCAAAACCCCTGAGGATCCAAGGTAAGCATCAAATTTCCTCCTCCTCCTCCTCCTCCTCCTCCTCCTCCTCCTCCTCCTCCTCTACTCTTCCTCCTCCTCCTCCTCCTCCACCTCGTCCTCCTCCTCTTCCTCCTCCTCTTCCTCCTCCTCTTCCTTCCATTTTCCTCTCCCTCCTCCCCTCCTCCTCCCATCCTCCTTTCCCTCCTCTTCTCCTCCTCTCTCTCCTTCTCCTCCTCCTGCCCTCCTCTCCTGCCCTCTCCCTCCTCCTCCCTCCTCCTCCTCTCCTCTCCCTCCTTCTCTCCCTCCTCTCCTCCTCCCTCCCCCTCCTCCCCCTTCTCCTCCTCTCCCATCCCCTCCCCTCCCTCCCTCTTCCTCCCTCCATTCTCCCTCCTCCTCCTCCCCCTCCCCCTCCCCCTCTTCTTTCTCCCCTTCTTCCTCTCTCCCTCCTCCTCCTCCTCTTCCTTCTTCTGGTGGTGCTCTGCATGGGAATTAAAGCTAGGGCCTCACATATACTAAGCAACTGCTCTACCATTTCACTACACTCCCAATCCTCAATATCTTAATTATTTTGTAGACTATACATATGTGGGGGTGGGGGGGTGTGCACATGAGTGCAGGCACCCTCAGAGGCCACAGACATTGGATCAATCCCGAAAGCTGGAGTTATAGGCAGTTGTGAGCAGCCCAGTGTGAGAGCGGGGAGCCATATTCAGCCTCTCTGAAAGCGCCATCAGTGTGCTTAAGCACTGGTCTGTCTCTCCAGCTCCAATTCTTCAACTTCTGCTTCCTCTTCCATTTCTGCTTCCTCTTCCTCTTCCTCGTCTTCCAGCTTCTATTTCATTTTTTAAAGATTTTTACAGCCACTATTGAGAAAAGACTGCCTCCAACTGCATATGTAGCAGAGGATGGCCTTGTTGGGCACCAATGGAAAGAGAAGCCCTTGGTCCTGCCAATGTTAGATCCCAGTGTAAGGGAATGTCGGGGGTTGGGGGGATGGTAAGGGAGGGTGCGTGGGGAGGGGACACCCTTATAGAAGAAGGGGAAAGGGAGGGGAGAGGGGGCTTATGGACAGAAAACCAGGAAAGGGAATAAGATTTGAAATGTAAATAAAGAAATATCCAAGAAAAAGAAAAGAAAAGAAAGAGAGAAATGACCAACATAGAAATGTGACTCCCATGGTACTCTTAGCTTTCCTTATGACTCGGCCTTTGAGAGCAAACTGTGATCAGGGTTAGGCCTCTTTGGGGCACTAGGACAGACTATATCCCCTGCCTTATGCTGCTCTTAGAGATTGCTTTCAATTTCTTGCTCCTATCCTTGTCAACTTGAAACCAGTAACAAAGTATCTGTGGTCCTAGCCCAGCTTCTCCTCCCTCTGATGACAGCAGGGAAAGAGTCTCTTCCTTCAAGGTTCAAGGCTTGTGATTAGATTATCTCCCACGTACAGCCCTGAGGTCAACCACCCAGTACCAAAAAGGAAAAAAGAAACAATGGGGGCTAGAGAAATGGGTCAGTGGTTAGGAGTACTCACTGCTTGGTATTCTGGGTTCAGTTCTCAGCACCTGCATGGCGGCTCACAACCATCATTAACTCTGGTTCCAGGGGTTCAGACACCCTATTCTGGCCTCCAAAGGCGTTTCACACACACAGCGCAGGTACATCCATGCAGGAAAAAAAGACATACATTTTTAAAATAAATAAATGTAAAATTTACATAGTAAAGACATAAATGTTCGTTGCCCTAGTTTGATTAATACAAATTACATGAAAGTATTGAGATATCATGATATAATCAGCAGATATGCACAGTCAACAGGATGAGTTACTACAGACGTAACTGTAAATACTCAATCTTCAGAATTCATTGTGTGTCACTGAAACTCTATACCCCTTTTAAGTGGAAATTCTTCATTTACCCTTTCTCCCACTTCTAGCAACTTCCTACGAGGTTGACTAATTAGATTCTTCACATAGGTGGACTAGGTGGACGGTTGCAATTTATGTCCTTCTGTGGCTGGATCATTCGCCTTAGCATAAGGTCCTTATCACCTCATACATGATTAATATGCCATTTCCTATATTACAATAAAGCTGTTTTTAATATAAGACGTTAGCAGACCTAAAGCATTTAAAATAACACCCAGCACATAGAACACATCGCCTAAGTGGTAGCTCTTCTTGTGGTAACTGCTTTTATTAACAGCTCTCAACCCGGCCCAAGTCAGTTGGTTAACAGAAATGTAGGAGGGAAACAGAAGCAATTCTAGTTGCCAAGTAAGTTGCTGCTATCATGACTGAATTTTCTCCTAACAAAAACAGGTGAGGCTGGTGGCCATGTTCCTCGGAGCAATAAATCTGAGTTTCACCTGACGTTGGTATTTCTCCAGGCAAACTGAGGCTGTTGATTCCTTATCCAGTATAACACATAAAAACTGATGTGCAATATCAACTTCTAAGTTGCAGCCACTGGATAGTTTCTGGATATTCAGTAAGTCAGTAACTAACTTGACCATCAAAGCCCTTCCCCAGGTTAAATTGGGACAGAAATAGATACCACAGAGCACCCACTACATCATGGTACCAGGCCAGGAATTTTACCAAGGGAATTCATTACAGCCTCAGGACACTCTTGGAAGTTAGTGTTAAAGTTGGTATCTCCCCTTTCATGTAAAAACCGAGGTTGAAGAGAGGAAATAATTAACCCAGCCTAGGAAGGGTTAGTGAGAAGCCACACCATGTTCTTAGTACACATCTGCCTGCCTGCTCTTCTGACACCACAATCCATGGTGTTTCATAATTCACATCTCCTTATGGACCCCTGGGTGTGAGGAGAGAAGCTGCTGGCCAAACTCGGCCAAGAGGAGTAGAACTGTGAATTTGAGGACATCACAGCAGCTAAGAATTTTCATAGCACATCCAAAGACGGGAATTAAACCATGACATCCAGATAGGGATGTCAAGCTCAGTACAAGCGAACACACTGGGCCCATACTCTTTTGTCGTGAACACTGAGGGAGTTAATCAGCATTCTGGGCTTCCCACTATCCACCAGATGCCAGTGGCAGCATGCCGACACCAGTTGCTACAACCAAAAATGTCCTCAGGGGTGATGTTCACAAGGGAACAAATTCATTCCTCCTTGAGAAACCCTGCCCAGGGCTGACACTTTGCCATTCTGCACGCAGAAAGGAATTAACTAATGAATAGGGACAGCCTGGGTCAGCATTAGTCTGAGGCCAATTAAGGACTAAACCAACAATAAAAACGAGAAGATTTATTTCTGTGTCCTGTCTTCAATGTGAAGCAGCACTGGTCCAAAGCTCAGTAATGAATACCAGAGAGTTGTTGAACCACACAGCCAAGCTGTGCTTCATTTAGTTCTCTAGAGAAATTACTGATGGTCAAGCAGACAAGTTAATTGGGGGGCTACTACTCTGATGATATTTTGTAAATATTGCTGCCCTATTTATAAATGCTAAGGGCATAAATATCCTTCAATCATAATACATGTACAATTGCATTTATATGATCACATTTCTAGATATGTAACATATATACATATATACATAAACTGTCTAACGAACAAAACACTCAAATATATATGTACTCTCTATCAGTTTCTGGAGGTCATCTCACAGGATGTCGAAGCAGTGTCCCTTGTAGTCAGTGGTTCAAGTTTTGGAGTAGTTTTCTCTAACTGAATTCTAAGAGACCTTAAACAAGCTTATCCAATTTCTTTTTTGCCTCGATTTCTGCATCTACAAAATAGGGAAAATAATGGTACCTTATCAGAACATAACATCTTCTGCCTATAATCTCAGCACTTAAGAGATGGCAGGCAGGGGGAGCACAAGTTCAAAGATAACCTGAGCTATGTCATGAGTTCAAGGACAGCCTGGCTATGTAAGATTCTGTCTCAGCAAAACAAAAATAAAACTGATATTACTTCTATTGTTAGAAATTAAACAAATAACGGTGTATGTCCAATATGCTGTCCACTGTGGAAGGTTCCTAACAGCTGATGTGCAGTCAGTTTTCATTAAGTATTGCAATGATACTGACATCAAAAGCACATTTAAAAGGTGATATGTCGGGGTTGGGGATTTAGCTCAGTGGTAGAGCGCTTGCCTAGCAAACACAAGGCCCTGGGTTCGGTCCCCAGCTCCTAAAAAAAAAGAAAAAAAAAGGTGATATGTCCCCTGCATTGAAATCCCCGTGGGGAAGAGAGCTGAACACCCAGGAGTGCAGACACCCTGAAACCCCAGGAGAGACTGCCACTTCTGCAAGCCCCTGTCCACATCCCTGGTCCAAGGGGAAACTGCACAGTGCCTCTGGACACAGGGATATAGGAACAGATGGCCGCCAGTCCACACGGTTCTGCTATGCACCCAGGACAGAAATGAACTGGTCAAACAGCTCTTGCACCCAAATCCCATGGGGGAGAGAGCTGGAACCTCAGAAGTGTGGATACTCCTGAGAAGTCAGAGGAGAATACCCTCTACCCAGGGTCCAGACCCAAGGGGAATCACCTAGTGCCAACTGTGCCCCCTGGGTGCAAAGACCTAGGAGCAATCAGGGGTAGGACGCTTTGATTCCTGCACACGCATAAAGCTGGAAGACAGTGTCCAGGAGCACCAACACACCTGAAATCAGAGCACCTGTTCTCAGGAAAGGCTGAAAGAAAACAGGAAGACAGTTCTACAGGAGTGCCGACACAGAGGCCTACAGCAGGGTCAAGTCACTCTCAGAAACAGCAAGACAAGCAAACGCCAGAGACAACCCAAAGGCTGGAGGCAAGCGCAGGAACCTAAGCAACAGAAACCAAGACTACATGGCATCATCAGAGCCCAGTTCTCCCACCAAAGAAAACACTGGATATCCAAACATACCAGAAAAGCAAGATGTAGATTTAAAATCACATTTTTTGATAATGATGGAGGTCTTTAAGGAAGACATAAAGAACTCCCTTAAATAAATGCAGGAAAACACAAGTAAACAAGTAGAAGCCCTTAGAGAGGAAACACAAAAATCACAGAGAGAATTACAGGTAAACACAACCAAACAGGTGAAAGAATTTAACATGGAAATAGAAAAAATAAAGAAATCACAAAAGGAGACAACCCTGGATATAGAAAACCTAAGGAAGAGACAAGGAGTCGTAGATACAAGCATCACCAACAGAATACAAGAGATAAAAGAGAATTTCTCAGGGACAGAAGACACCATAGAAGACATTGACACAACTGTCAAAGATAATGTAAAAAAAAAGTTCCTAGCCCAAAACATATAGGAAATCCAGGACACAATGAGAAGATCAAATCTAAGGATAATAGGTATAGAAGAAAGTGAAGACAACTAACTTAAAGGGCCAGTAAATATCTTCAACAAAATTATAGAAGAAAACTTCCCTAACATAAAGAAAGAGATGCCCACAAACATGCAAGAAGCCTACAGAACTCCAAATAGATTTGACCAGAAGAGAAATTCCTCCTGTCACATGATAGTTAAAACACCAAATGCACAAAACAAAGAAAGAATATTAAAAGCAGTAAGGGGGAAAGGTCAAGTGACATATAAAGGCAGACCTATAAGAATTACACCAGACTGATCACCAGAGACTATGAAAGCCAGAAGATCCTACACAGATGTCATACAGACCCTAAGAGAACACAAATGCAAACCTAACTGACTGTATCCAGCAAAACTCTCAATTAACATAGATTGAGAAACCAAGATATTCCATGACAAAAATAAATTTACAAAATATCTTTTTACAAATCCAGCCCTACAAAGGATAATAGATGGAAAACTCCAACACAAGGAGATAAAATACACCATACAGAAAGCAAGAATTTAATTTCCTTGCAATGAAACCAAAAAGAGAGACAAACAAACATAATTACAGCTCTAACAGCGAAAATAACAAGAAGCAACAATCACTCAACATCAACGGACTCAATTCCCCAATAAAAAGACATAGACTAACAGACTGGATACGGAATACCTAGCATTTTGCTGCATGCAGGAAACACACCTGAGAGACAAAGACAAACACTACCTCAGAGTGAATGGCTGGAAAAAACTTTCCAAGCAAATGGCCCAAAGAAACAAGCTGGATTTGCCATTCTAATATCAAATAAAATTGACTTTCAACCAAAAGTCATTAAAAATGATAAGGAAGGACAATGCAAATTCATCAAAGGAAAAATCCACCAAGATGAATGCTCAATCCTAAATATCTATGCTCCAAATAAAAAGGCACCTACATACATAAAAGAAACCTTACTAAAGCTCAAAGCACAGATTGCACCTCACACAATAATAGGAGGAGATTTCAACACCCCACTCTCATCAATGGACAGATCATGGAAACAGAAATTAGAGACATAGACAGACTAAGAGAAGTCATGAACCAAATGGACTTAACAGATATTTATAGAACATTCCATCCTAAATCAAAAGAATATATATTCTTCTCAGCACCTCATGATACCTTCTCCAAAATTGAGCATATAATCGGTCACAAAACAGGCCTGAAGAGATAAAGGAAGATAGAAATAATCCCATGCATCCTATCAGATCACCACACACTAAGACAGGTATTCTATAACAACAATAATGACAGAAAGCCCACATATACATGGAAGTTGAACAATGCTCTGCTTAATAACAACTTGGTCAAGGAAGAAATAAAGAAAGAAATTAAAGACTTCTTAGAATTTAATGGAAATGAAGATACAACATTCCCAAACTCATGGGACACAAAGAAAGCAGTGCTAAGATGAAAACTCATAGCTCTGAGTGCCTGCAAAAAGGAACAGGAGAGATCATATGCCAGCAGCTTTACAGCACACTTAAAAGCTCTAGAACAAAAAGAAAGAAAGAAACCCAAGAGGAGTAGGAGGCAGAAAATAATCTAACTCGGGGCTGAAATCAACCAAGTAGAAATGAAAAGAACTATACAAAGAATCAACAAAACCAGAAGCTGGTTCCTTGAGAAAATCAACAAGATAGATAAACCCTTAGCCAGACTAACCAGAGGTCACAGAGAGTATATCCAAATTAATAAAATCAGAAATGAAAAGGGAGACATAACAACAAAATCTGAAGAAATTAAAAACGTCATCAGATCTTACTATAAAAGCCTATATTAAACAAAACTAGAAAATCTCAAGGAAATGGACAGTTTTCTACACAGATACCAGGTACCAAAGTTAAATTAGTAACAGAGAAACCATATAAACAACCCCATAACTCCTAAAGAAATAGAAGCAGTTATTAAAAGATTCACAACCGGGGTTGGGGATTTAGCTCAGTGGTAGAGCGCTTGCCTAGGAAGCGCAAGGCCCTGGGTTCGGTCCCCAGCTCCGAAAAAAAAAAAAGAAAAAAAAAAAAAAGATTCACAACCAAAAATAGCCCAGGATCAGATGTGTTTAATGTGCAGAATTCTATCAGACCTTCATAGAAGACCTCATACCAATACTATCCAAACTATTCCACAAAACTGAAACAAATTCCTTCTATGAAGCCACAATTACTCTTATACCTAAACCACACAAAGACCCAACAAAGAAAGAGAACTTCAGACCAATTCCCCTTATGAATATAGACGCAAAAATACTCAATAATATTCTTGCAAACAGAATCCGAGAACACATCCAAATGATCATCCATCATGGTCATGTAGGCTTCATCCTAGGGATGCAGAGATAAAGGTTTAATATATGAAAATCCATCAATGTAATCCACTATATAAACAAACTCAGAGATAAGAACCACAGAATCACATTAGATGCTGAGAAAGCATTTGACAAAATTCAACATCCCTTCATGATAAAAGTTCAGGAAACATTAGGAATTCAAGGCCCATATCTAAACATAGCAAAAGCAATATACATCAAACCAGTAGCTAACATCAAACTAAATGGAGAGAAACTTGAAGCAATTCCACTAAAATCAGGGACTAGACAAGGCTGCCCACTGACTCCCTACTTAGTAAATATCTTACTCAATGTCCTAGCCAGAGCAATCAGACAGCAAAAGGAGGTCAAAGAGATAGAAATTGGAAGGGAAGAAATCAAAATAACACTATTTGCAGGTGATATTATAGTGTACTTAAGTGACCCCAAAATTCCACGAGAGAACTACTTAACCTGATAAACAACTTCAGCAATGTGTCGAGATATAAAATTAACTCAAACAAATCAATAGGCTTCCACTACTTAAAGGATAAACAGTCTGAGAAAGAAATTAGGGAAATGACACCCTTCACAATAGTCCCAAATAATATAAAATATCTTGGTGTGACTTTAACCAAGCAAGTGAAAGATCCGTATGACAAGAACTTCAAGCCTCTGAAGAAAGAAATTGAAGAAGATCTCAGAAGATGAAAAGATCCTCCATCCTCATGGATTGGCAGGATTAACATAGTAAAGATGACCACTTTGCCAAAAGCGATCTACAGATTCAGTGCAATCCCCATCAAAATTCCTACTCAATTCTTTACAGAGATAGAAAGAGCAATTTGTAAATTCATTTAGAATAACAAAAAAAACCCAGGATAGTGAAAACTATACTCAACAATAAAAGAACTTCTGGGGAAATCACCATCTGTGACTTCAAGCAATATTACAGAGCAATAGTCATAAAAACTGCATGGTATTGGTACAGAGACAGGCAGAGAGATCAGTGGAACAGACTTGAAGGCCCAGAAATGAACCCACACACCTATGGTCACTTGATCTTTGACAAAGGAGCTAAAACCATCCAATGGAAGAAAGATAGCATTTTCAACAAATGGTGCTGGTTCAACTGGAGGTCAGCATGTTGAAGAATGCAGATCGATCCATTCTTACAACCATGTACAAAGCTTAAGTTCAAGTGGATCAAGGACCTCCACATCAAACCAGATACACTCAAACTAATAGAACAGATAGTGGGGAAGATTCTCGAACACATGGGCACCGGGGAAATTTTCCTGCTCTAAGATCAAGAATCGACAAATGGGACCTCATAAAGCTTCAAAGTTTCTGTAAGACAAAAGACACTGTCATTAGGACAAAATGGCAACCAACAGATTGGGAAAAGATCTTTACCAATCCTACATCTGATAGAGGGACTAATATCCAAAATATACAAAGAACTCAAGAAGTTGGACTCCAGAGAGCCAAATAACCCTATTAAAAATGGAGTACAGAGCTAAACAAAACATTCTCAGCTAAGGATTATCCAATGGCCAAAAATCACCTAAAGAAATGTTCAACATCCTTAGTCATCAGGAAAATGCAAATCAAATCAACCCTGAGATTCCACCTCACACCAGTCAGAATGGCTAAGATCAAAAACTCAGGTGACATAGATGTTGGCGAGGATGTGGAGAAAGAGGAACACTCCTCCATTGTTGGTGAGATTGCAAACTGGTACAACCACTCTGGAAATCAGTCTGGATGTTCCTCAGAAAATTGGA
Organism: Rattus rattus; assembly: GCF_011064425.1. Lineage (NCBI taxonomy): Eukaryota > Metazoa > Chordata > Mammalia > Rodentia > Muridae > Rattus > Rattus rattus. The sequence continues at coordinate 101,964,145 of NC_046154.1, read as the reverse complement.
GGACATTCTGCTACCTGAGGACCCAGCTATACCTCTCCTGGGCATATACCCAAAAGATGCTCCAACATACAACACATGCTCCACTATGTTCATAGCAGCCTTAATAGCCAGAAGCTGGAAAGAATCCAGATGCCCTTCAACAGAGGAATGGATTCATAAAATGTGGTACATCTACACTATGGAGTACTACTCAGCTATCAAAAACAATGACCTCATGAAATTCATAGGCAAATGGAATGAACTAGAAATATCATCCTGAGTGAGATAACCCAATCACAGAAAAACACACTTGGTTTGCACTCATTGCTAAGTGGTTATTAGCCCAAATGCTGGAACTACCCAAGATTCAATCCACAGACCACAGGAAGCTCAAGAAGAAGGATGACCAAAATGCGGATGCTCCCACTCCTTCTTAAAAATGGGAAAAAATATCCATAGAAGGGGATATGGAGGCAAAGTTTAGAGCAGAGACTGAAGGAATGGCCATTCAGAGCCTGCCCCACATGTGGCCCATATATATACAGCCCCCAAAACTAGATAAGATTGATGAAGCTAGAAAATGCATGCTGAAAGGGACCGGATATAGATCTCTCCTGAGAGACATATCCAGAGCATGTCCAATACAGAGGTCAATACTAGCAGCAAATCACCGAACTGAGAATAGGACCCCCTTGGGGGAAATTAGAGGAAGGATTGAAAGAGTTTAAGGAGCTTGAAACCCCATAAAAACAACAATGCCAAACAAACAGAGCTCCCAGAGACTAAACCACTACTGAAAGACTATACATGGACTGACCCAGGGCTCCAACTGCATATGTAGCAGAGAATAGCCTTGTTGGGGCACCAGGGGAAGGGAAAGCCCTTGGACCCTCCAGTACAGGGAAATATTGGGGGCAGTAAGGGAGATGGATGGGGGGGAATACCTGTATGGGGGAGGGGGAGGAGATGGGGGTCTATGTACAGGAAACTGGGAAAGGGAATAACATTTGAAATGTAAGTAAAGAAATATATCTAATAAAAAAATGGAAAAAAAGAAAAAGTGATACATATTTTAGCCAAAACATTCGTAGTTATCTAAGAGCCTGGTCCTTTTACTGGTTGATCCATCAGAGACATCCCTGTGCCGCTACATCTTCTGCATGATCCTGTATGGTATGGATTGATGTTGTCTAATATGTATTGCTTCTTTCATGTGTGTATGCGTGAATGTGTCTGTGTGTGTGTGTGTGTGTGTGTGTGTGTGTGGTGTATTGTGTGTATGTGTGTATGTGTGGTGTGTTGTGTGCGTGTTTGTGTGTGTGGTGTGCGTGTGAATGTGTGAATGTGTGAATGTGTTTGTGTGTGTATGTGTGGTGTGTGTGTGTGTGTATGTGTGAATGTGTGAATGTGTGTGTGTGTGTATGTGTGGTGTGTGTGTGTATGTGTGTTTGTGTGTGTGGTGTGTGTGTATGTATGTGTGAATGTGTGAATGTGTCTGTGTGTGTATGTGTGGTGTGTGTGTGTATGTGTGTATGTGTGTATTGTGTTGTGTGTGTGTTACACATGTGTACATACCCATCTGCACTCACACATGTTTGTGGATGAGCTCAGCCATGTGCACGTACATGAAGGCCAGAGGTGGAATTGGAGAGTCGTCCGCATCGTGACACGTCCTCTCATGGAAGCTGCAGCTCCGTGCGGAAGGCCAGGGAGCCTCCAGAACTGCCTGTTTGCCCCTCAGGTGCTGGGGTTCCATGCGTACCACCATGTCCAGCTTTACACATGGGTGCTGAGGATTCGAGTTCATGCCTACATAGCAAGGCTCTCGTGCCTACATAATAAGCATTCTACCCCCTGAGCCACCTCCCTGGCCCCTTAGAGCTCCTCATCCAGAGTCCCGCAGGGGGATGCTTACGGTGTTGTGGCTAGCATGTTGGAGTATGGCTTTCACCGTTTCCTTGGGAGACAGCCCTAGAGATAAAGTTGCTGGGATCAAAGGAACATTTACACTTGATACAAGTTAGATCTTGCACTCCATGGCGCCCACAGTTCTCTGTGGTGTTTTACACTTGGCTTGTTATGAAGGAGGCATAGGAGATTGCCGTTGAGTCAAGGGGAATAATTAATTCAAGTCAAGACACTTTTACCCCCTCAGCTCTCTGAACAACAACTGGATGCTGAAACGCACAGTGTGGGTGATGTGGGGAACCAGTGAGGTGATTTCCTGGGGACTGGGGGCTGGTAACCATGCTAGCGTCTCTCCAGCACCAGGCTCTAATGGATGTCAGCATTTTCTGATATACCTCATCTGGCTCTGGGTGTCAGGCACCCTCGGCTTCACACCATGAAGAACTGGGTAAAGTCAGAGCAGTAGCTGCACCAACACATATTTTCCAGGTCCTCATTTATTCCCTTCGTGGAGAACTCCTCTTGGCAAGGGGTTTCTGCCCTGTGTCAGCAGCCTTGAACGCATCTGAAGTGAGTTCCTAAAATAGTCAAAGGGCTGCGATGTCTCGGGGCAGAAAAAAAATTGCTTGACACCACTCCTCTGAGGGAAAAGCTCCCTGGAGGAAGCTGATCACACTGAAGTCTGAATGGTAGGTGTGGTGACAGGACACCAATGTCAGACCCATTAGCCCAGTGCTTAATGCCAACCTGCTAAGGAAGGGGGAGGCCTAAAAATTCCCACCAATATCTGGACTTCAGAATCTAAACATGCAAAATCACAGATTCATCGATTCCCAACGCAGCGCCGACCCTCGAGGTCAGCTATGCTACCTAATAGTTACTGTCTGAAGAGCTATTGTCCGAAGTCTATAAATGAATACACTAAGTGATATTGAAGTCCTGCTGCGATGTCAGTAGCAGACGACTCAACACTTCTTGCAGGAGGCGCTCTGAATAGAACTCTGCTCTAACTAGAAGGTCCATCCCTTCCACAGCTCTAAATTCCTAAACAAAGCACATCCTAAAGCATTTGAAAAGTTGGTTAGCAGTATATGTAGGTCTAATGCTGCTATAACAAATTACTACAAATTGAAATTAAAATAGTAAAAAAAAAAAAAAACTTCTTTCTTAATACTTCTGTAGGTCGTCAGAAAGCTAAAGTCAAGGTGACAGCAAGGCTGGCTCCTTCTGAAGTCTCTAGGATAGAATCCTACTCTTGTTCTCACACAGCCTTTAGTGGCCAGATGTAATTCTGTGGGTTGTGGCCTCCTTTCTACAGCTTCAAATCCAGCAGTGAAGCATGCTGCTGGGACCTCTTCTGCCCTCATAGATTTTCCCCTGACTGTAGCAATGAAAGGTCCTCCACTCTCAAAGCCCTATATAATTAAATTTACAGTCACCCAGAAAACCCGAAATCTCTGAGGATATTGTTTCTCTTTTATTTCTTTTTTTTCTTTCTTTGTTTCTTTCTTTCTTCCTTTCTCTTTTGTTGTTGTGGTTGTTTGTTTGTTTGTTTGTTTGTTTGTAACAGAATTTCACTGTGCAGCCTTGGCTGTCCTGGAACTTGGTATGTAGACCAGGCTGGCCTCCACCTCACAGAGATCCACCCACCTCTGCCTCGTGGGTGCTGGGATTAAAGACATGTACATCACTTGACTCTTTGTTTTGTTCTGTTTGATTTTTATTTAATTTTTAAATTTTCTTTTTTTCCATTTTTTTTTAATTTATTTACATTCCAGCCACTGACACACACCTCTCCTGGTACCTCCTCCCACTGTTTCTTGTCCCATTCTTTCTCTCCAATGCCTCTGAGAGGCTGTACCCTCCACACACACAACAGGTCTCCCCCTTTCCTAGGGCCTCTAGTCTCACAAGGCCTCTTCTCCCACTGAGGCCTGACCAGGCAGTCCTCTGCTGTATATGTGCCTGGGGCCTTGGACCACCCTGTGTATGCTGCCTGGTTGGTGGCTCAGTCTCTGGGAGCTCTCTGGGGTCCTGGTTAATTGAGACAGCTGGTCTTCCTATGGGGTCACCCTCCTCCTCAGCTTCTTCCTGCCTTTTCCTAATTCAACCACAGGGGTCTCCAACTTCAGTCCAGTGGTTGGGTGTAGATATCTACATCTATCTCAGTCAGCTGCTTGGTGGGCCTCTTGGAGGGCCACAATGTCTCTTCTCTTCTTCCTGTCTCTTCTTCCACAGGGTATGGCCATGTCTGAATTTTCCATTCACTCATTGTTCTGAGTTCTTTTTGCCACACAAGGTTGATAATGGAGACATCTTTGTGGAAGACAGCAGTGTTCTAAAGCAAAAACAAGCCCTCCTTGTCCCTCTCACCTCAGCCTCCACACAAGATAATCTAATTCCTCTATTTTCCTCATACCTCTTTCTATAAGAGATCCATGGATATTATGGGGGAAAAAACACAAGAAGACACAAAGTGGTTGAACATAGATATATAAAAATGTTTAACTGCATACAATTTGACATTAAGTCCTAACATGTATACAAGGAAAATTTTCTCTTTCTTTTTTTTCCCCCATCTTTATTAAATTGGGTACTTCTTATTTACATTTCAAATGTTATTCCCTTTCCCGGTTTCCATGCCAACATTCCCCTAACCGCTCCCCCTCCCCTTCTATATGAGTGTTCCCCTCACCATCCTCCCCCCCATTGCCGCCCCCCCCGCCAAGAATCCTGTTCACTGGGGAAAATTTTCTCTTTCTTAACTGAGCCTCGTCTATGACATTCCCTTTGCCATGAAAGGTAATAATCACAAGTTCCAGGGATGAGGAGCCCAGTGCCCTCTTCTGTTTTTATGGAAAGAGAATAATTCTGCCTCCTATACTAATTATTTTCAACTAATTACTTAATGTGGCAATACTTTCTTAAATCCAATATTGTGCCTTCCAAAGTCTCAACACCCATATAGGCATTCCCTACCTGTTACCAAAAGCTTTTCTAAAAATATTATAAAGTCAGTGTCATGCCGCATTTTATACATTATGAAAAGGAGAATCAGGAACTAAAGACATCCCTAGGCTGAGATCCTTGGTACTGGGAGGCAGCACAAGGCAGGCAGGCAGGCAGCTGCCTCTCAATGAGACACCTGTTTCCTGTGTAGAGTTGCCCTGCGACCACGCTCAGCTGGAGCGCTAAGCAAGCATCTCTCTGTGGGGAAGCCCTACCTCTCCAGCCCCAGCTTGCAGCTTAAGACCTCTCCACTGCCACAGGCTCCATTTGCAGCACAAGTGATTTCTCTAAATGATGATGTGAAAGGCTTCCTCCAGCAAAATCTCCTCTAAACCTGCCTGCAACTTTGGATAGCACATGATTGACAGGGCCTGTGGGCTGGTCCTTAGCATCATTCACTCCACAGCCAATATCACCATGATCGTTTCTGTCGTGCAGAAGCCTTAAACAGCATCTCCCAACAGGGCGAGCATTTGTAGCGTTGGCTTTCTATTAAGAGTGGGGAGGTAGGGAGGGCTCCCAGGCTACTGAAAATAAATGTCACAGAGTAAATGCTTATAGGCATTGGGTTAGTTTAAATGACTTCGCAGACACTGAGAATGAAAACCCACATTTCTAAATGAAGTCTGCTTAAAATAACATAATATTCTCAGACACAAAATGTTAATGTCACCTCTCTGCAAGATGACAAGATGGGAATACACATGTCATGTGAATGGCAGGGCCAAAGAGTGTCAGAATAAAAGAAATTCAAAACATTGGCATTTTTTGTGCACCTTCTCTTTACCAAGACCCCAGAGTAATAAATATCATTTCCTTTATGGAATAGCTATAATTGAATGTTACTGGTCAAGATCCAAAACCCTGGAAACTTCTATAGGTCTGAGGTCATCCTGCAGAAAGTCGCTATGGCCTGAGATTGTCTAACCAAGCAAAGTATCCACTCCACTATTATGTGCTGAAAGAGGCCAGGCTCAGGGATACAGGCAGGACAAGAGTCTACCATGATTCGTGTGGAAGCAGTGTGGTTTGTCAACAGTATTCATGTGCTCACAAGTTGTATGGGAGACAGGAAGCGTGGGAGCTGAAGTTTAAGGACAAGTGTCTACTGTTGATTTAGCCTCAGCTTTCAAAGTCCCAGTGCACCCGACGGACTGGGTGAGGGTGACTGCTCGTAATTGCACAGCATCCTCTCAGAGAGGCCCAGGGCTCTGCAGATTTATTCACATTCATCTTCCCAGCAGCTCTGGAATGGAGCAGGCAGCACAAATGACCTTCTGTTTACAAATGGAAAAACTATAGCCCAAGGTCAACCAGGGACCGGAAAAGCAGAAGGCTGCTGACCCGTCGACAGTGCTGAAGGCAATGATGCCGTGCCTTGGGCTGAGAGACTGTGTTTGTACTCCATCCGTGGCTTCTGGGTCCATTCTCCTTCCCGGTTGACACTGATGCTACACGGCAATTCTTCCTTGTGATAAACAGCACATCTGCATTATTGGAAAACAATCCATCTCGGCCAAATGAAGATGTATTTGTCAAGTTGATTATCTAACCAAAGAGCCTCAAAGCTCTAGTCAGGGAGATTGTCAAGGAGGCTGCCAAGAGGGGACTGAGAGCTAGGATCTCTTGCCTTGAGAAGAACACTGATTGCAGAAAACGTGAAAGGAAGAAAAGCCAAGAGAGGCCTTAGTGAGGAGAGACGCTCACCGTGAACTATAGGGGCCATGCCCAAGGGAGCCTACTGCACCCAGTGTACTGCACAGGCCTGGCCTGCCTCAGCCCTCGTCGTCACTGATGACTTGATTGTGCTCAAAGGTTGAACCCATTGCTTTGGCAGATTCTTCCAGATTACACAGAGTGTCCTTAAAACCTCACTGTGTTCTCTGAAAGCCTAACACTGAAACACAGGTCTTGCTCCAATTACCAGAGTTACTGCATTGATGTATACACCTTTTCAGTTAAAACTGCTACTCAGTCAGTAAGAACGACTTAACACTTGGGGATCCACAACTGTGAAGTTGGTTGAAAACCAAGCTCTTCTCAACAACTAGAGGAGAAATAGTTCAGGGGTGCCAGCTTCTCCCAAAGACAAAAGAGTAATAACTTTACATGCTGATACATGATTTAGAGAGTGCCAGTTTTAAATTTAATGAACCTAATGAAAACTCTATGTCATTTCATGTTATTGGTTCTAGATTTATTAAGGAAGACCAGAGGCTTTCAAATGTATAAAATTGCCTTTGGCTTACCCTAGCATTAGCCCCTTTTTAAGGAATAAAGTCCAAAGGAAAATAGAAAGGAAAGTGGAAAGAAGCAATCTGAATTAGGGGGAAAAGGTGCTTTCAATACACCCTGCTACACAGGCAATAGAAGAGACAAACATTTTAAAAGGCACAGCACAATCTGCCTTGAAAGAAGTGACCATAGCCCTTGGAAGCAGCCTCCAGAACCCAGCCCAGAGCGTAAGGGATTCAGCAAGAGCTGGCCACAGAGGGGCCTGGGAAGATATCTTGGTCCATAAAAATTATAAAGAAGTGAGGTTGATACTCAGACCCCACACTATAAATAAATAAATAAATAAATAAATAAATAAATAAATAAATATTTTTTAAAGTAAAAGATGTAATTTCAATCTCAGTAATGAAGAGGTAGAAACAGACAGATCCCTGGGGTTCTATGGCCAACCAGGCCAACCAAACCAGTAAGTTCCAGGTCTCAATGAGAGAGCTGTCTCAAATGACAGAGTAAACGGTGCCCTAGTAATGATGTCTGAAGTTGTTCTCTAGCCTGAAAGTGCAAGAATGTATGCACACATGTGAATGCATACACACGTGCACACATGCACAAAACAAATTCGTGCCACAAAGGAAGAACTATCCCTCTCTTTCAAGCAATCTCAAGTATAACTATAAATACATAAATTATTAATAAAACATTAAAATCCAGTCTATCAGGCATTAGAATAATATGTCATGGCAGAGCAGGATTTATTCTAGGCGTGAATGTAATTATGCCTTGATATTAGGAAATCCATAATTTGTCACATGGAGGAGACAAGAGAAAAGCCATCTAATTGCCTCAATAGATGTGTTAAGCAACTGAAAAAAATGTAGGTATATGGCTTAGAAACAGAAGAACATTCCATGAGATGCAATACCTATAATCCAACATCATACTTCAATCTAAAACTCAATAATTTAATATAGAGAATGAGACAAAAATGTCCAATGTCACAACTAATATTTTAATATTTTTTCTAGAAATTCTGGACAATTACATAAGAGGCCATAGCAGTAAAATTAATCACATATATTAGGAAGCAGGAAGAAACTTTTTGCCTACTTACATATAATAAAAATATCCACCTGAAAAAAAGGTGCAAAGCAAAACATTATAATATTTTACTATTTCACAAGTATAATAAATATTGGAACTAGGAGAACAGTCCATAAGTATGATCATTAAAAGAGCAAAATGTATGAGTCTTGAACTCTCCACAACTGACACTTCCACCAAATCAGTCCAGCCAAAGTCCCAGTAAAATGAGGGAGGGGCTTATGAAATTCTACCAATCTGAAGAGATATTGGCATTTATGGCTATTAAAAGATGGATAGCCAGTTTTCTTGGGGGATTCCAACCCCAAAAAGCTACCCATTCTACAGCAGATACTGCCACACACATACAGGCAGTACTAGATGGACTAGTGAGTATTACACGTTTTTAAAAGAGAAAGACAGACCATGGGGTCTAAGACCTTATTTATAATAGCCAGGAGCTGGAAAGAAATCAGACGCCCTTCAACAGAGGAGTGGATACAGAAAATGTGGTACATCTACACAATGGAGTATTACTCAGCTATTGAAAATAATGACTTCATGACTTCATGAAATTCATAGGCAAATAGATGGAACTGGAAAATATCATCCTGAGAGAGGTAACCCAATTACAGAAAAATACACATGCTATGCGCTCACTGGTAAGTAGATATTAGCCCAAAAGCTCGAATTACCCAAGATGCAATCCACAAACCACAGGAAGCTCAAGAAGAATGATGACAAAAATGTGGATGCTTCACTCCTACTTAAAAGGGGGAACAAAATATCCAGAGGAGGGGATATGGAGGCAAAGTTTGGAGCAGAGACTGAAGGAACGGCCATTCAGAGCCTGCCCCACATGTGACCCACATATATATATATATATCCACCAAACTAGATAAGATTGATGAAGCTAAGAAGTCCATGCTAACAGGAACAGAGTATAGATCTCTCCTGAGAGACATAGCCAGACATGTCAAATACAGAGGCGAATGCCAGCAGCAAACCACTGCACTGAGAACCAGACTCGCATTGGAGGAATTAGAGAAAGGACTGAAAGAGCTGAAGGAGCTTGCAACCCCATAAGAACAAAAATGCCAACCAACCAGAGCTTCCAGGGACTAAATAACTACCCAAAGTCTATACATGGACTAACCCATGGCTCCAATTGCATATGTAGCAGAGGATGGCCTTGATGGACACCAGTGGAAGGAGAAGCCCTTGGCCCTTCCAAGGTTGGACCCCCAGTGTAAGAGAATGTCAGGAGCGGGAAGGGGATTGGATGGGGAGGGGACATCCTTATAAATGAAGGGGAGGGGGAGGGGATAGGGGGCTTATGGACAGGAAAGGGAATAACATTTGAAATGTAAGTAAAGAAATATCCAATAAAAAAAGAAAAATAAATAAATAAAAAGGAAAGAATGACTCTGCTTACCAATTTCCTACATTAATGTCAACCCCCTCCTCAGTTAACGTCCTCAGATTAAATAGGCAAGCTTCTAAGAGCAGGGAGCTATGCTGGTTAGGGCAGATTGGATATTACCCAATGTGTTTTATGGATCCTTGGAATGAGGACAGCATTTAAAATTATCCTTTCAGAACTAACAGAAGTTGTGAGTGTTTATGATGAATTCTGGGTAGAATGTGTCTAAGAATCTCTTTACCCTTGGTGGCTGAAGGCCCTTCAAAGATTTGCTTCAGCAATCCTTGTTAGATGACAGCCCCATGGCTCCGAGGATGAGAAAAGTATATATAAAGAAAACATTGTTCTGGTCCTCAGTAAATGTTTGAACTCTACTGAGTCTGACAGCAAAACCCCGAGGACAAAGATCAACTTCCTGATGTGAGCTTTTCCCACCGATGCTCTTGACTGACTAAATGTTCTTCGGCTTGAATCACGGTCTGCTACCATGGTCAACATCTGAAGTATGTAGCACAGAAAAGAGCAGCAGAGCTGGAAAATCTTACCAGCTTTTGTCCAGGAGAATGTGAATAACATAAAGCAAACATTTTTTTACTAATCTCCTGAGAACCATGACTTCTGGACAGTTCTCACTGATCTTGGCTCCTATAAACACCACTTAGTTAGCACGTTGCCTCTCGCCTCTTTGAGCATTGCTGAAATTTCAACTTGAAAAGACATTTGTTATGAGGGACAGTAGTTACCATGATGTCCTCATTTTTCCTATTTTGGATATGTATATGCAGGCTGCATCTTGAAAGAAAATAAATCCCAACATGATTCCTATAGCAGGACAATTTGGTCCCAAAGAACATTTTAACTTAAATTTTATTGAATGTGATATATTGATTTCTGGAAATGTGACTTATTTGTTGCTCTTCGGGGGGAAAAAGCAATATGAGTGAAATCTATATCAACAAAAAATGGAAGTGTTTGCTTTAACCGTGTCTATGAACATTGCACAAAAGTTTCTGAGGAAGTAAAACCATCTAACTTTATCCAAAGTCAGCATGGTGGTCTTGTTGAAAATATTAAGGAAGAAAGGATGAGAGGAAGAGGTGAGGGAAGGAGGGAGTCAAACAGTTACAACTGAGTGAATTTACTAAGATCAGCACTCAAAACCAATCATATTTCGAAAAATCAATAATTGGTGTTCTGGTGCATTTTAATTGTGAACTTGACATACCCTAGCATCACCAGAAAAAAAAGGGACATCTGATTGAGTAATTGCCCAATTCAGATTGGTCTGTGGTATGTTTGTAAGATGCTGTCTTGGTTGGTGATTGGTTTGGAGTTGGGGGGTGGGGAGGGCCGCCCACTGTGGGCAACATTTTCCCAGGTCAGGTGAACCTGGGACACATAAGAAAGCTACTTAGCCAGAGAATAAAGCAAGAAGCCAGCCAGTAAGTAGCATTCCTCTGTGGTTCCTGCCTTAAGTTTCTTTTCTGACTTCTCTCAGTGATGGACTTTGATCGTAAGGTGAAATTTTAAGGTGAAGTAAATTATTTCCAAGTTGCCTTTGGTCATCCTATCTTGTTACCACAGAATGAAACTAGAGTAACTGGAAATGGAAGTCTTTCACAATGTCATTATTTTATCAGAGAAATATAGAGCAGGATCAGTAAAGCTAAGGGTGTATGACAAAGCCATATTGGATCTAGATTTAGCCAACTGAAACATTTGACTAAACTCCACTATGACAAAAATGAGGGTCTTTATTGGAAGCACTCGGCATGGCTGCTTAATTCCACTTCCATCAGTCAAGCTATTTGTCAGGTCAAACCCAGAGGCTCCCAAAACTACAGACTACTGCCATTGGTCTTAGAGACCTCCCAAAACTAGATGGAAAGGCCCTGCTGCTGAAAATGCCAAACATTCTCAAAACAGGACTCCAAGAAAGAAAGCTCCAATTGAGCCAGAAGCTTCTTCCATTCTAGCCAACGTCCCTAGTAACAAATGGTGCCATTCTGCCTGTTGGGGCAGGAAACGATCGATCACACTCAGACCCTGTGCAGTGCTGAACTAACTGCCTTGTGAGATGTGCCCATTGCTGCAACAGAGGCATGAACAACTTGAAGAAAACCAACAACTTCTTGATTTGGTTCAGGCCCACTCCATGGGAAGGAATGCATTCCTGACAGTGTAGACCGGGTAGAAAAACTATGTCCAGGAAGGTCACAGGTCCTACAGGGACAACTATGATGTTTTGCCAAATGGGCATGCAGTTAAATTGACTTCTAACTATTTATGTTAATGCCCACAGACCTTGGTCAAAGAAGCTTTAAGCAACAAAGTCAGAATCACCAGATAGAACATTTATGTTAATCTCTGCAAGAACCTGAGAACCTCACAGAAAAGGAAGTAGAAGGACTGTGAGAACCAGCTGAGGTGGACTGCCCAGAGTCCAAAAAAGAGAAGGAAAAAAAAAAGGAGGGACAGGAGAATAGGGGAAGGGCTTCTTAGGAAGAAGAGTGTCAGGAGGAGTTAGAGACAGTAGTGTGGAGTGTGTTATAATTACAGCACACACATTTGAAACAATAAAGATTCCAGAAGACACTTTTACAAAAGTTGACAAACCACTTACATAATTCATATAGAAATTCCAAATGACTTAGATTAATTGCAATTGTTTTAAGAACAGTTGAGGACTTGAATTATCTGACTTTACGATTTATGGCTAAGCTGTAATAATTGAGAAGGTGGTATGAAGATCAACAAAAACGAACAGAAGAAATAAACTGGACTCCAGTGGTAAACACACTGCCTTAGTTGTGGTTCTATTGCTGTAAAGAGACACCTTGATCAGGCCAGCACTTCACAGGGGCTAGCTTACAGTTTCAGAAGTGTAGTCCACCATCATGGCAGGGAACATGGCTGCACACATGCCACTGGCGCAGTAGCTGAGAGCTACATCATGACCCACAAGCAGAGACAGCAAGACTGGGCCTGACTTAGGCCTTAGAAACCTCAAAGCCCACATTTTGTGACACATTTTCTCCAACAAGGCTACACCTGTTAATCCTTTCAAATAGTGCCACTCCCTAAGGACCAAGCATTCAAATATATGAGGCTATGGGGCCATTCACATTCAAACCACCACAGTTACCATTAATAGAGATACAAAGGTAGTCCAGTAGAAAATACAGAGTCGCCAACAAATGGTGCTGAAATTATTTTAAACCCACATATTAAGAATTGGAGAGATGGCCAGTGATGAAGAGGACCCAGGTTCAATTCTCAGCACCCACATGGCAGCTCACAAACCACCTGTAACTCCAATTTTAGAGGAGGTGATACCCTCTTCAGCATCCACGAGAACCAGACGTACACGTGGTGAGCTTTTATGCATGTAGGCAAACATTCACATTTAAAAAAGTAAATATCTCAAAATAAAATAAAATCCACAGAAAAGTGAAATTCAGTGTATAATTGACAGCATGTGCAAAACTTAATTTAAAAGAAACCAACCCATAAAACCTAAAACTGTAAAATATATACAAAAACCCGTTTGGTTAGTCTGGAGCATGGTTATTGCTCATTGCGTTTAACAAGATTTATAGTGAGGATTCGAAACAAAGCTAGAAAAAAATTGTACAGTTTGGCAAGGAAAGGCATGTAAACATGGCTACATTTGCAGACAGGGTGAATGAGGCAGGGTCCTAACAAAGCAGCTGTAATTGTTAAAGAGCTAAAACTATTTTGGGTAGTTAATGATAAACCTGATAGGATCTGAAGTCACCTGGAAAACAAGCCTCTAGGCCAGTGGTTCTCAGCCTTCCTAATGCTGTGACCCTTTAATACAGTTCCTCATGTTGTGGTGACCCACAACCATAAAATTATTTTTGTTACTACTTTATAACTGTAATTTTGCTACTGTTATGAATTGTGATGTAAATATCTGGAATGAAGACTATCTGATATGAGACTCCCAATGGCATCCTGACCCACATGTGGAGAGCTACTGCTTCAGTTGCACACTGTGAGGGAATTACCTTGATTAGACCAATTGAGATGGGTGTCCCCATTCCCTGGGCTTGCATCCTGAGCAGTATAAGAGTTAGGTATGGTATTCATCTCCCTTTCTTTCCTAACGTCTGGTACAGTGTGACCATTTCAAATCTATTCCTGCCACCATGCCTTCCCCACCAAGATGAACTGCAGACCCCTGAAATTGTAAACCAAAATAAATTCATTCTTTTTAAAATTGTTTCTTATCAGGTATTTGTTCTCTGGTAAGGAAATATTAGGGAGAAAGCTATCAGGATTTGCTATAACGACAGGGAAAGCACCTTTAGGACAGAAACCTCACAGATCCAAATGTGCAGTTTAACAATGTAAACTCATTTGAGAAGAATGCCACAACAACAATAACAACAACAACAAATATTTCAGAACATTCTGTTCAAGCCTAGAAAGATTTCCCCAGGTTAATCTTGGAAGGTATACAGAGGCCACATCACTGAGTGGTGTTTGTTTTACAGATTCATGAGATGAAAGGGTAAGGGGTTCATGGAGGACTGAGCCATTGTTCCAGAAAACTGGTGAACATGAACACGGGCAATGTGTAGTAGGGTTGGGTCCCTATATGGAGCTCCTAGGAAGCTATCCATGAAGCTGCAAGGGTAAGCTTAAGCTGTAGTAGACACTGCAGGGTACTAGAGATGGCAGAAACAGTTTAGCAAAGAAAGAGGTATATTTGAGTAGAGTACCCAAGAAAAAGGTCACATGTACCACGGGCAACAGAGTCCAGGGAATAGGGCCATATGATCCCACTGCAGTATAGATGATATCATCATAAGTACCCAATATTGACCATGGCACTGCAGATTTTGGTGTTTTTTTCCATGGGGGAGGGGGAGTCAACCTTGCTTTGATCCAATCTTCTCTTGATAAGTTCCCATCAGGGTTTTTTGGAATAGGAAGATATAGTCTGTTCCACTGTATACTGGAGACATGTAACTTGCTCTTTAATTTCATAAGGACTCACAGTTGAGAGATAATGGTCTGATTTGTCTTCCTATTTTTTCATCGGTCCCTTTCCCACCAACGTGTGACAGTATAAAGAGCCCCCGCTATTTGTTCCATTGACGTGGAGCCAGCTATTTCTGTGCCTTCCCTGCCACAGACAAACTGTACCAAGCAAGAAGACAAAATAAGTCTTTCCTCCTTCAGGTAGGGTCGAGTCTATGAGAAAAGCCACTAAAGTGGTGTTTTACATTTACCTAATTGTTCTTTCCTACTGAATATTTAAATAAGCGCCCCTACCTTTCCTCTTCCATTTCCTATAACCAGGAATGGTTCTGTTGGCTTTCTCTTAATCCCTTCAGTGTCATACTTTTTGTTGTTGCTCTTCCTTTGGATTTTTTGGGGGGAGGGGAAGAAGTGTCTAAGGAGGTACAAATATATACGCAATAGATTATTAACAAGATAAAGCATTTCTGTGCATCTGTTTGCTACCTACATCTTGTCATGTACGATGACATTTTAATTCCTCACTTAGAAAAACAAATGCTAAATTACTTCAAAAGGAAAGGAAGCATGAAAAGGAATCTAAACAAAATAAATGAGGAGAATAAAATAGTTTCAATCAGAAAAGTAGTTGTGGTGTCTTTATGTAGACTAAGGACAGAACAACCACTTTATAGTCTGCTCTAAATTTCCTAAGTCTATGTGGATGATCCAGAGCTGTTAACAGACCAGACCTGAGGACAATTAAAGCATGCCAGTAAGCAAATGACGGTCATTAGGCCAACTGTTAGCAGGTGGCATACGCAACCATGTCTGCTATAAGTATGCCTATATTCATTGTTATAATATGAAAGCTCCCCAGTTAGAAACTAACACTAATTAAAGTATAAAAGATTGCATAACCATATAAAATATGAATTTTTACCTACATGTTGCAAATTTTCCACCTCTGGGTTGAGCATAAGCTGAATATCTTTTGGGTGCCTTGTTACATTTTGAAGAGACATCAACCATCATGTTTATGACTTACTCCTCAAAAGAAAAAGAATTGAGACTTCCGATGAAGGACACCTCATTAGTTATGGCATACTGAATATGTTCATCACTGCTCCTCTCTGAAGCCTTCCTAAAAGTAAACAGACATTAAAAGCATGAAGACTGAAAGAGCAGTGGAGAAAAATCACAGTCAAACTAACCCCCCAAAAGCCAACAGAAATAGAAGATACCAATGTGCTTCTGGGAGACAGGAGGATGAACTGTATCACAGGTGAGTTCTCTGGATACCAACTGCCTGGAAAGAAAAGAGAGGTGGAGATGAAAGACAAACTTACTTGTAAGCTCCAAAGAACTTCAGGGACTGGCAGCAGCAAGTGTGTAAAGAGTGTAGATGAGGTAAGAACACGACATTGGCTAGATATTTTTACAAGGAGCAGCCAGGCATCAGGACTACCTCCCTCTCTCAGTATAACCGGAGCACTTATCCATTCTACTTTAAGGACTAAACCGATGAAGAAATCAGACCAGACATTTGCCACGTCCATGGATGCCGGTCATAGTGAAGAAAACGAGTCAGGCTTAAAACAGCTGAAGTCCCATTCTTAATGATGGCGTCTTCGTCAGCCTCCTGTACCACTTAGACCCAGGGGCACAGGAAACAAGCAGATGACTCCCAACCTCTAGTCGGAGGTTTTTAGAGTCTGAATAACCTCAGGAAAAGCTACATGTACTGATATGTGCAGGTTCCTGAAAGGAAAGTCCCACTTAATTCTTCACAGAATTGGCTACAGAAAGCAGCTAAACACTTCTAAAATGGTACAAACTTTCTCAGAAACATCCAGGGAATACTAAGAGCTCTCACTGTATCCCTAGGTCTTTGGGGATGAGCATGACCAGATGTAATGATAATCCTAACACTAATACAATTAGATGTTATATTCTGCTCTAGATGTTTTAAATCAAAGAGCAATTGTCAAACAAAAGGGAATTTTACTCCCAAGTAAGCTTTGCAGGTCCCACTATCTTGTGAGAATCCCATTCAGCTGTTTTCATTGTAGTTACAACTAGGATAAGTTCTTGTAGTCACCAGGGTCAGAGGTCATGAAGAGTTCTTAAAGACAAACATCCTTTCAAAAATCAGTAATGCTAGTACAGCCACATATCCATAAGGCAAGGGGAAAATATAAGGAAAGAGAAGAAGAAATTTTAATTTGTGAAGACGTGCCAACAGTTCCCTTGTTGTATTCTCATACTGCCATAGCAACATAAAAGCTTATCTATTTTTTAATTGGTAAATGAAAAACTACTATTTTTTGTAGGTTTATAAGGTTTTAGCTCACTGAATATGTTAACAGTGTCAGACACTTCTTACCACCACTCTATAGATTAAAGTCACAAGTGGTTCCAGAACATTGGCATTTGGGATGCAAAAGCTATTGGCTGCCACATTTTTCGTTTCATTTTTAAGCCTTTTCCTACAATACTCCCCTGAAGAGAAGACCCTGAGGTTTGGAAATAACTGGAAAATATATTGTTTATTTTGCTCAAAGGCCTTCAAGGTATATAATTAACAGATCTGTCCACATTCTGTTAAATTCTAACCTAGAGAAATTCTTAGAAAATTACTAATACAGACATAAAAATGAAAATTTTAGATGCTTTTTCTTTCAATTAATTTCAAATATCAATTTGCAAGAACACCAAGAACATTGGGACTCACAGTTTAAAAGTTGTGCTGGGGATGTTAAGGTAGAGTTGGACTTGACTTCATATCAATGTATTTGTGAAGCTCACTCAGTGGAAGGGGAGAGAATTGGACCTCTGGAGAAGTCTTTGGGCCATTCCCAGCCTACAGCAACATTGTAAAAGAAGCATTTCATGTCTGACTACCTGACTTTGCACATGACGGGGCTTTGCAATGTGCTAGGGAGGAATTTAGATAAATCTTTGGCTAACTTTGGAAATAAAACCTTGTTAATTGTTCCTTTACATTTTCCCCGACAGGGAACTTAGGAAATTAGCGACTAAAGCATGGAGCTGTAGACTCTCTGTTCCGGTACAGGATATGCATTGCTGAGTCAAATTCATTCATCAATAGAGCAGCAAATCTTCTCTTTAACAGAAATCAAGGCACTTTCAGGGGCCTGCAGCAAAAGGAGTCCTCCTACACAGAGACACCGTGAAGTGGCAGGCTGACAGGCTCAGCTCCAAGGTTCCTGAGCTTTTTAGACAATATGGAGCGAAAACTAAAAAAGAAGGTAACCGTTGTGGGTGAGGAAAATGTTGCTAAGTCCAACCTCATTAATTTTGCCAGGGACAGCCTCTTCTGCTAAAGGGCTCTGTGCTTCTCCTCCACCATCAGTTGATTGTAAATATAGCATGTTGGTGAGGGGCAGGTCACTAGTGGGCCCAATGCTACCTTGAAGCAGCTAACATGCTCCATGGGCCTCAGGAGCTGCAAAGTGCCCTCTGCATTGATCCTGAGAGTGGCACTTGGTGAGAGCAGTTGTAGAAGCATGCCCAAGGCCACGTCTAGATCTTTAAGTGTTTTATAACCCAAGTAGCCAATAAAGAAGCTAATGATGCAAAATTAAGGGAGAACTAGAAAACTGCTTCCTTGGTAAGCCATAATGAGTAAAGCATTTGGGCCACAATAGAAGATAAGACAATTAAGCACCAAGTTGACGCTGGATTTTATAACATTCTGATGAGCAGTACCTGAACACAGCAATTAACTTTAAGGTGCCATTAAAGGTGAAATGACCAGTTGTCCTATCATTTGCCGCCTGTGAATTATTCTTGCCCAAGTAATTGGATGTTAACATAGTTGAGCCTCTAGGAAGCCTCTGGTCTTCAAGAAAAATGTAAATCGAAGGTTACAATAGAGGATGCAATCAACTTCAGTGAGAAAAAATTATACAGGAAAAATATCCTAATGCCTTTAATAAATAAGTCATATGGAAAAAAAATAGGCTGAGAGGCAAGCTACTGGAAAGAAAAGAGACGCCACAACAGAGAGCAACCCAATGCAGTATACGGACCTTGTTTGGATCCTAGTTCAAACAAGACATCTATCTGTCAATAAAGACTGTAGAGCGCAAATGCGCATGTAAATTAATGAAACTCATTGTCAGATTATAATATAAATAACAAAACCAAGGGGGAAAAAACAAGTGTTCAATCAGACCATACCAGGAAGTCTTTGTTGAGGCGTTTCAAGTCTTCCTCTAAAAACTACCCAAGTAATTACGGATAAAATAATGTACTATAGATTTCGTTTAACTATGCTAGAAAAACTAAAAGTGTAGGAATGAAAAACTTTTAAAAACTTGGGCGCTAGTTAATGGGTACATGAGGGTGCATGTTACTAGCCTACAACTGTGTGTATTTAGATATTCCATAATGAAGATTTCAGGTTATAAAGAAAGTGAGGGAGATAGCTTAGTAAAGTACCTGCCTTGCAAGCACAAGGACATGACCTTAACTCCAAACCCCATGTTAAAAAGCCAAGGATGATAGTGTGTGCATGCATTCCCAGCACCCACTGGGAGTGACACCCGAAACGGCGTCGTATGTTGTCCTCTCTTCTCCACAGCCACCCTCACATAGAAGGCAAAATAAAAATAAGAAAGAATTTCTATGAAGGTTATTCATGTGGGAGACCATGAATAAGACAGAAGGAGAAAGGAGGACACAGGGGGGGTTGGATTAGAGCTACAAGGACGGAGCAAGCCACCCCGGTGTCCTTGCTGTAGATGAAGACTCGGGTTCACCTCTGTGGCCACTGAGCCTCTTTTTCAGTTTGGTCCTATGCTAAGCACCCTCGCTCAGCTTTCTTTGGGATACAGCGAATGAAATGGGCTGGATGCAGAGGGAGAATAGGATCTCCAGCATCTGCTCGTGGTACCAATTACTGTAGAAATATTTTTGCCCGAATTACATTGCTCAAGCTCTGGCTGTTTATTTTTGCGGTGCTTTTCTGTCTACTCAGGAACGCAAATAATACTGTCGCTTTGCCTACAAAAACAGACGATGTCTCAAGGACAAGAAAAAGACAGGTCTATTCAGAGTTCGTTGGTAGATCAGGATATGGGACCCCCAGGATGGCAGAGGGACGATCTGGTGTGACTGTATAATGTAAATTATAAATATATCAGTAAGTAAAGCTGAGCTCAGCCACAGCTCAGTCTCTACATGAATCCCGCCGCCTTTCTCTGATGTGTCACCCATGTCTGGAAGGTCCTAAGTACACCATTGCAGAACGCCATAATTTAACACAAAAGCCCTGGTGGGGAACACTGCTCAAGATTTCTCCCCTCTAGGGTTGGGTTTTTTGTTGTTGTTGTTGTTGTTTTGTTTTGTTTGTTTTGTTTTTGTTTTTGTTTTTGAAAGGAGTAAATAGTCCCACTGTCAGCTTCTGTGAGAAAGAATAAGCTCCCAGGACAGAACATGAAGACTTCAAAGGCGGACAGAGCCTAAGGGAAACTATAAAGCCCTTTCTTCTGGAAAGTTAATGTGGCCTCTCAAAGTGTCGGGACTCTGGAGGACACCATCATGCACCTTCAGCATAGTCCAGACCACAGGATCAGAAGCCGTCATGAGGGTGTGTCCAGTTTACATTTCATGTTGTGTATATCCCTGCAGTCTCTTTCAGCGCCCATCAAGTTATGTTGCTGAGTTAATTCCCAAACACCCTGTGGTCCTACCCTGAGAAGCTAGCCTTCTACTGTCTTTACTGAAGTGTGGCCTGGTTCTTGTCCTTTCCTGTGGAAATTCCAGCAAGGGTTGTGCCCGCAGTTACTCGAAACAGGAAAAGTTGCTGATCGGGAACTTCACACAGTGTCTTAAAGCAGAAGCAGCAGGAGCTCTCGTGCAAGCCATAAAATAAAAATTCTAACACCCAAGGACTTGGCAGAACTGATTAAGGCAGAAATTGCTTCTGGATTCCCGAAAGCCAGCAAAGATCATTCCCACTACTAAAGAGGGACTTGGAAACATGAAGACACCATGCAGATGCAAATCTCTTCTCATAGACTGATATGGCGTGGCCAGTTAAGAAGGGAAGTTTCATTTTCGTCTGGGTTTAAAAAAAAAAAACACTCAGAAAAGGAATAGGGTCCTGGGGTGTGGTCCGCAGGACAGCAAGCACAGAAGCACATGCCTACTATGTGGGCAGTACTAGGCTTGATCCCTACGACAAACAAAGGGAAAACAGCTCGAAAAACAATTCAATTTGTTAACTATACGAGTGTGTGTGTGTGTGTGTGTGTGTGTGTGTGTGTGTGTGTGTGTGTGTGTGTGCACGCAAATGAATGAGTCACTACTAGTCTGTGAGTGTAAAATGTCCCACACAGGTTCCCGTGTTTGAACATTTGGTTGGTCATAGCTGCTTGAGGAGGTTGTGGAACCTTTAGGAGGTGTGGCCTAGGTGGAGCAAGTGGAGCATTAGAATGGGCCTCAGACAGCCATGAGCTAGAATCAATCCTTCCTCCCTTATGTTCCTGATGGTAGGTGCCTTGTCAGTGATTAACGCGGTGACTGATGGAGTATCCCACCAGCTTTCAGTATGGCCACGAGAAGATGGAAAAGGACTTTTTCTCAGACATTAAAATCTGCATTGAGTCCTGATTTCTAGTGAACAACATTCTGAATATGGTGACTTGATTCAAGTTGGAGAACTACGGCGCCCATTAATTGACGCTGTTAGTCTCACTAACAAGATTTGAACTCTCCCAAAAGAAATATAAAGTCGCAATGGTACATGACTGCAAGCCCAGTGCCTGAGGGACAAAAGCAGCAGAATTAAGACTCTAAGGCTAGCCTGGGCTTCATAGGCCTGTCCTGTTCAAAACAATAGGCTGAGATGTGGGAAAGTGAACAACCAGAAGGACCCTGCCTAGACCTGACTCCATCTTCTTTACTGAGGGTTCTCTCGGGCCTCAGACTCTCATCCACCTTCGCACTGCATTCCTGTGGCTGGTTAAGATTCTCTGCCCTGGGAGAGTCTAAGACTGACGCTGGTAGGTGGTACCAATCTTCCTCTCAGTGTGCGGTGCTCCACAACCTCCTTGTCCCCATAAGAGAACTTCATCCATTGGATCCAGTTCTCCAGTGCCTACAACATCCTTTTCTTTCATCAGGACAGGCTCAGACAAAGAGAAATTGTCTTTTACCCTTCCAGCTTCTGGTTAAGTGATACTCTACATTTGCCCATCACGATATTTCTACCCTAAAGTGCTTCCGTTTTAACTCAAAACATATACAACCTTTATAAAATATCTACCACATAAATCTATATGCTCATTAAATGAATAATTTACTAACAATTTACTGTTTAATTTGGTTATCTAATACCATGTGAGACCCTGATTCTACTTCCCAAAATGTAACCACCTTGGGAGCTTTATGACTATTTGCTATTTATTACCTGTCACATATATTATTTTTGTATTCTGTTCCGATGTTCTGCAGATCTAATCAGATAATATATACTATCTATTTTGTTCCTACATATTTGTACTATCACTGTTCTATTGCTGTGAAGAGACACCATGACCAAGCCAACTCCTTATAAAATAAAACATTTAACTGGAGGCTTGCTTACAGTTTTAGAGGTTAGTCCATTATCATCATGGTGAGGATCATGGTGTCACCCATGGCTCTGAAGCAGTAGCTGAGAGCTCTATATCCTGATTCCCAGGCAGCAGGGAAGCAGTTAGACTGAATCTGGCATGGGCTTTTGAAATTTCAAATTCAACCCAGTAACACACTTTCTTCTAAAAGGCCACACTCATTCCAACAAGTCCACACCTTCTAATCCTTCTCAAATTCTCAAATAGTGCGGTTCCTTGGTGACTGAGCATTTGAATATACGAGCCTATGGAAGCCATTCTCATCCAAACCAACACAGAATTAAACACAGTAAAGAGAACAGAAAGTGCAATCGCTTACATTTTGAGACCCTGAAATACAGCCAGTTAGATAAGACTTAACCACCCGCAACCACAGCACATCAATCGGTACCATGTGAGTGGTTTAGACAGCCTTTTATAGAAGCTTATACGACAGCTAGAGATATGACTGACATATCGAAAATGTGCAGTCAG
Organism: Rattus rattus; assembly: GCF_011064425.1. NCBI lineage: Eukaryota > Metazoa > Chordata > Mammalia > Rodentia > Muridae > Rattus > Rattus rattus. The sequence goes on along the minus strand of NC_046154.1, from coordinate 101,941,402 downwards.
GGTTTGATTGAATTAAACTGAACCAGGGCGGCATTTAATACTGAAAATGTAGACAAGAACCATGACAGGAGCATTTGATCATCTGGGAGTGTGCATCAGGGAGAAAGGCTGACAGATTACACATCTGTTTTCCCTGGATTTGTTTACTTTTCTTAAAACGATACATAAGATTAAAGAGTCAAGCAATATCACCAACACATATGGAGATTCCTGGAGGTGATACATCTCAAAGTAAACTGAAAATATGAACACAATAATTACGTCTGATTTCCAATACAGTATCACTGCAATTGGTCCATGGCCTATACAGTACTTGGTTAACTGGAGCCTGCCTTGCATGTGATTAGTAATGTTTCTTCCCTGGAACTTAACTATTTTTCCTTGTTTATTTCAAATGTGAAAAACAGACATAGAACATGGTTAATATTAATTACCAAGTTGACACAGTCTACAATCGCTCAGTAGACAAACCTCAGGTCACCTCTGTGAGGGAATTTCTAGAATAGGTCCACTGGGGTGGGAAGTGTAGGTGGGTGTTCTTATGCAGGTGAAGGCAGACACAAGATAAGACAAAGCCTATCATTGGACAAGAAGAAAGGGAAGCGGAAACAGAGGTTTTAGAAGAAGAGGGGGGAGCAGAAAGGAGCTGCACATCGTCCTACGTGATGGAGGCAGACGTAAACAATCCTGGCCATGCATCTCTACATAGACACAGGTTGTTATGAATATTTCTTTTTTTTATTATATATATTTCTTTATTTATATTTCAAATGTCATTCCCTTTCCCGGTTTGCTGTCCATAAGCCCCCTATCCCCTTCCCCTCCCCATAAGGGTGTTCCTTCCCCCATCCACCCCTCCCTGACATTCCCCTGCACTGGGGGTCCAACCTTGGCAGGACCAATGGCTTCCCCTTCCACTGGTGCTCAACAAGGCCATCCTCTGCTACATATGCAGTTGGAGCCATGGGTCAGGCTTTGGGTAGTGGTTTAGTCCCTGGGAGCTCTGGTTGGTTGGCATTATTGTTCTTATGGGGTGGTAAGCTCCTTCAGTTCTTTCAATCCTTTCTCTAATTCCCCCAAAGGGGATCCCATTCTCAGTTCAGTGGTTTGCTGCTAGCATTCACCTCTGTATTTGACATGCTCTAGAATTTGTCTAGAAAACTGTCCATTTACTCCAGATTTTCCAGTTCTTTTGAATATAGGCTATTTTAGTAGGATCAGATGATTTTTTTGAATTTCATCAGTTTCTGTTGTTATGTCTCCCTTTTCATTTCTGATTTTGTTAATTCAGATACACTCTCTGTGCCCTCTGGTTAGTCTGGCTAAGGCTTTATCTACCTATCTTGTTGATTTTTCTCAAAGAACCAGCTCCGGGTTTTGTTGATTCTTTGTATAGTCCTTTTGTTTCTACTTGGTTGATTTCAGCCCTGAGATTGATTATGTCCTGCCACCTACTCCTTTTAGGTTTATTTGTTTCTTTATTATTATTATTATTATTATTATTATTATTATTATTATTACTATTATTACTAATATTGTGTGAGGTGCAGTGTGTGCTTTGAGCTTTAGTAAGGTTTCTTTTATGAATGTAGGTGCCCTTACATTTGGAGCATAGATATTTAGGATTGAGAGTTCATCTTGGTGGATTTTTCCTTTGAAGAATATGAAGTGTCCTTCCTTATCTTTTTCGATGACTTTTGGTTGAAAATCAACTTTATTCGATATTAGAATGGCTACTCCACCTTGTTGTTTGGAAAGTTGTTTTCCAATCATTTACTCTGAGGTAGTGTCTGTCTTTGTTTCCTTTATGCAGCAAAATGCTGGGTCCTCTTTATGTATCCAGTCTCTTAGTCTATGTCTTTTTTGTTGTTGTTGTTGTTGTTGTTGTTGTTCTTTTTTTCGGAGCTGGGGACTGAACCCAGGGCCTTGCGCTTCCTAGGCAAGCGCTCTACCACTGAGCTAAATCCCAGTCTATGTCTTTTTATTGGGGAATTGAGTCCATTGATATTAAGAGATATTAAGGAATAGTGATTGTTGCTTCCTGATATTTTCAATGTTGGAGGTGTAATTATGTCTGTGTGTCTCTATTCTTTTGGTTTTGTCACAAGATTACTTTCTTGCTTTTTCTAGGGTGTAGTTTCCCTCCTTGTGTTGGAGTTTTCCATCTATTATCCTTTGTATGGCTAGATTTGTAAAAAGATATTCTGTAAATTTTGTTTTGTCATGGAATAGCTTGGTTTCTCCATCCATGTTAATTGCGAGTTTTGCTGGATATAGTAGCCTGGGCTGGCATTTGTGTTCTCTTAGGGTCTGTATGACATCTGTCCAGGATCTTCTGGCTTTCATAGTCTCTGGTGAGAAGTCTGGTGTAATTCTGATAGGTCTGCCTTTATATGTTACTTGACCTTTCTCCCTTACTGTTTTTTATATTCTTTCTTTGTTTTGTGCATTTGGTGTTTTGACTATTATGTGATGGGAGGAGTTTCTTTTCTGGTTCAATCTATTTGGAGTTCTGTAGGCTTCTTGCATGTTTATGGGCATCTCTTTCTTTAGGTCAGGGAAGTTTTCTTCTATAATTTGGTTGAAGGTATTTACTGGCCCTTTAAGTTGGGAGTCTTCACTCTCTTCTATACCTATTATCCTTAGATTTGATCTTCTCATTGTGTCCTGGATTTCCTGGATGTTTTATGTTAGGAGCTTTTTGCCTTCTACATTATCTTTGACTATTGTGTCAACGTTTTCTATGGTATCTTCTGCCCTTGAGATTCTCTCTTCTATCTCTTGTATTCTGTTGGTGATGCTTGCATCTATGACTCCTGATCCCTTCCCTAGTCTTTCTATCTCCAGAGTTGTTTCCCTTTGAGCTGTTATTATTGTTTCTATTTCCTTTTTTTAAATCCTGGACAATTTTGTTCAATTCCTTAACCTATTTGGTTGTGTTTTCCTGTAATCCTTTAAAGAATTTTTGTGTTTCTTCTCTAAGTGCTTCTACTTATTTACTTGTGTTGTTTGTATTTCTTTAAGGGAGTTATTTATGTCCTTCTTAAAGTCCTCCATCATCATCATAAAATGTGATTTTAAATCTAAATCTTGCTTTTCCGGTGTGTTTGGATAACCATTATTTGCTTTGGTGGGAGAACTGGGCTCTGGTGATGCCAAGTAGTCTTGGTTTCTGTTGCTTAAGTTCCTGGGCTTGCCTCTCGCCATCAGGTTGTCTCTGGTGTTAGCTTGTCTTGCTGTTTCTGACAGTGGTTTGACCCTCCTGTAGGCCTCTGTGTCAGCACTCCTGTAGAACTGTTTTCCTGTTTTCTTTCAGCCATTTCTGGGAACAGGTGCTCGACTCTCAGGTGTGTAGGCCCCCCTGATGACTATCTTTCAGCTCTCTGCATAGGTAGGAATCAGAAGAGTCCTGCCCCTGACTGCTCCTAGGTCCCTGTGCCCAGGGGGCACAGCTGGCACTAGGTGATTCCCTCTTGGGTCAGGAATGTGGGCAGATGGTAGTCTCCTCTGATTTCTCAGGAGTGTCCGCACTTCTGAGGGTCCAGCTCTCTCCCCCCACAGGATTTGGTTGCAGGGAGCCGTTGACCAGTTCAGTTCAGTTCCGGGAGCAGACCAGAACCACAGGTACCTGCTGCTGACTGTTCCTATATTCCTGTATGCAGAGGCATTATGCAGTTTCTTCTTGGACCAGGGATGTGGGCAAAGGTGGGCAAAAGTGGCAGTCTGTCCTGCAGTCTCAGGATGGTCCACACTTCTGGGTGTTCTGCTCTCTTACCCAAGGGATTTTGGAGCAGGGAGCTCTTCTCTCAGCTGTGTAGGCACTCGTGGTGACTGTCTTTCAGCTCTGATGCAGGCAGGAATGAGAAGGGTCCTGCCCCTGACTGCTCCTAGGTTCTTGCGGCCAGGGAGCACAGCTGCAACTAGGTGACTCCCTCTTGGGTCAAGAATATGGCATTATGAATATTCTTAAGGGATGATTTCTATAGGCAAATTTATCTTATCTAGGTGGGCAGTTTATATCCTTATCAACTGTTTGTAAGTTAATTGTGTAGATGTATTATACATTGCATACTTAACATATAAATCTGGTTGTTGGGTTACAATTTGTTGAGCCTTGATATTACCAGGTAACTGAGACCAGAGTTCCTGGCTGGCCAGGGCTGGCCAGGGTTACTAGCAATGGGAAAGGAGAGATCAATGGGGCCAGATGATAGCTAGGCTAATGTGGCACAGTGACTCACCAAAACCAGCCACTGCTGAGATAAATTAAGGTTAGTTCTATATGGCCCTCCGGTGTCAGAACTAATACCAGGGAGTGACCGCCCAGGTCCAAGGGCACCAGGAGACCAGCGTGGAGCAGTAACACCAGTCATGCCTTTTCTAATAGTACTGCAACAAGAAGACCTACCTTTGAGTGTGGAAAGTGCCATTCCACACTAGGGTCCTGAACTGAATAAAAAGAAGTGAGCTGAGCACCAGCATTCCTTGCTCTCTGCTTCTTGGCTGTAGGAACAATGTAAACAGCTTCTTCCAGCTCCCATTGCTACAATTTTCCCACCATGATGGACTGTACCCTCAAACTAGGAGCCAATAAAATCTTCCGTTTTGAATAGCCTTTGTCATGTTTTTTTATCACGGCAACAAAATGTTATTAATACAATGGGTATTCAGGAAAATAAATTATGTCACATTTGGGAAGTGGACTTCATAGGCAGTAATGTGGACAAGGAGGAGCGACAGAAACGTGTCTCACTCCCGTATGGTGGCACTAATATATGTCCCAAGATTAGAATGCCCGAAGCATCGCTACGAGTTCAGCATAGTGGAGCGGTTGTCAAAGCAGAATCTATTCATGCTAAGATTGCAGGCACATAAATAGACGCAAACTATCGCACTAAAGTGGGAGGCACATAAACCAACATTCTAGTCAGTAACATCAGCATCACAACCTGAATGAGGAACTCCAATTCGTAGTCAGAATGGAAAGGAAACAAAGCACTCACCTCAACAAATGACTGAGGAGCAGAAAGGCAGAAGGGATGGGAACATGGCATTCGGGGGGGGGGGATGCCCTGGAATGACTCAAACCAACTGGATAAGGGGTCCCAGTGACTTAAGAGGAGATGCTAGGGCTGAGTGACACTGTCCGTTACGATTCTAACCCCAGCAGCCTCCAATGTGGGGGAGAAGCTCCCCCTAAAGTACTGCCTTGACTCAGCATGTGAGGTCGCTGAGTTTCCTGAAGAATGGGTTCTGTCCGAAATCAATAAATGGACCTGTAGTTTCTAGATTTTCATCTTGAACTGGCTTCTCTGTGTCTGCTTCTCTGGGCTATAACCAGAGTATCAAGCAGCGAGAATGTGTGGAGTACACGCATTGCGAGACCCCTTCAGTGACAGTGACAATTAATAGCTGTGGACTTCTTTCCATGTGCAGATGCTGTACTGACAACATCTACCTCCAGCAGCGATAAACTGCAGAGCATGACCCAGCACAGGGCCTGGCAGGCGACAGATGCTCAGTAATATTTATTGAATGCAAATGCACACACAAGACAAAACCCTTGCCTTGCCTTTCTGGGGTATGTTCTCAGGGAGAGAGAGAGAAAAATCTTTCCTCCTGTTCTCTAGTTACAATGGTGTGACGAAAACAGTGCATAGTGAATTTGGGAGTTTGTTTTTTGTGTTCAGACAGCGTCTCACATAAGCCAGGCCAACTTCAAACACACTCTGTAGCCTAAGATGGAGAGACCAAATCTTTTGGGTTTAAGACTCCATCTTAGAGAACCCGACATGGGGTTGAACTCAAGTTAACTAACAGGCTGGCACCTAGAAGCAGTTTCCTGTTTACTCCCCAGCCAATCTGCACCTCCAGGTTACAAGCCCCGCCCCTGACACTTTACTTCCAAACAACCACCAATCAGGAGGAAAACCAAAGTTAAGTTTATGGTTTGGCTCCCAGCAGCAGCCAATTATGGTAAAGGCCACCCAATCAGATGTGCACCGGGCTAGATACCCCCCTTTTTGCCTCTGTAAATGCTTGCATAAAAATGGGCTCAGGGCCCGTTCCATTCTCCTATGTGGTATGGCCCAAGCTCTAGCCAAATAAACAAACAAACAAAGAGACCCTAATACAGTTCCATCAGATTCTGCTCCTTGGGGGACTTTTGGGGGTTCACAAACGTTTCCTGACGAGATAATCTTGAACTTCTGAGCCTCCACCTCCCAGGTGCTGGAATTGCAATCACCACTACACGTAGTTCATAAGGTACTGGATCAAACTCAGAATTTTGTGTGCCTCAGGCACCCTACCAATTACGCTCCATCCCCAACCTTTGTGTTTTCCTTTTTAAGACAAGGTCTCGATATATACATCCTTGGCTGGCCTGGGAATCCCTATGTAGAGTCCCCAGGCGGGCATTAACATACAACAATCCTCCTGCAGAGCTCTGTCATGTGTTCCAGGACTGGCTCAACACGCCCAGGTTTTTCAGGGTGGCATCTCAACCTCAGCTTTTTTCTTTTTTTTTTTTTTTTTTTTTTTTTCATCTTATTAACTTGGGTATTTCTTATTTACATTTCGATTGTCATTCCCTTTCCCAGTTTCCAGGCCAACATCCCCCTAACCCCTCCCCCTTCCCTTCTTTATGGGTGTTCCCCTCCCCATCCTCCCCCCATTACCGCCCTCCACCCAACAATCACATTCACTGGGGGTTCAGTCTTAGCAGGACCCAGGGCTTCCCCTTCCACTGGTGCTCTTACTAGGCTATTCATTGCTACCTATGAGGTTGGAGCATAGGGTCAGTCCATATATAGTCTTTGGATAGTAGCTTAGTTCTGGAAGCTCTGGTTGGTTGGCATTGTTGTTCATATGAGGTCTCGAGTCCCTTCAAGCTCTTTCAGTCCTTTCTAAGATTCCTTCAACGGGTGTCCCATTCTCAGTTCAGTGGTTTGCTGCTGGCATTCTCCTCTGTATATGCTGTATTCTGGCTGTGTCTCTCAGGAGAGATCTACAGCTGGTTCCTGTCGGCCTGCACTTCTTTGCTTCATCCATCTTATCTAATTGGGTGGCTGTATATGTATGGGCCACATGTGGAGCAGGCTCTGAATGGGGCTTCCTTCTGCCTCTGTTCTAAACTTTGCCTCCCTATTCCCTGCCAAGGGTATTCTTGTTCCCCTTTTAAAGAAGGAGTGAAGCATTCGCATTTTGGTCATCCTTCTTGAGATTCATTTGTTCTAGGCATCTAGGGCAATTCAAGCATTTGGGCTAATAGCCACTTATCAATGAGTGCATACCATGTGTGTCTTTCTGTGATTGGGTTAGTTCACTCAGGATGATATTTTCCAGTTCCGACCATTTGCCTATGAATTTCATAAAGTCATTGTTTTTGATAGCTGAGTAATATTCCATTGTGTAGATGAACCACATTTTCTGTATCCATTCCTCTGTTGAAGGGCATCTGGGTTCTTTCCAGCTTCTGGCTATTATAAATAAGGCCGCTATGAACATAGTGGAGCATGTGTCTTTGTTATATGTTGGGGCATCTTTTGGGTATATGCCCAAGAGAGGTATAGCTGGATCCTCAGCTTTCTTAACTTCAGCTGCATCCTGCATCTCAATTCTAAAATGTGATATGGAAGAAATTAATTCTCCTCTTCCTTATATCTCAGACAAATGTGTGTGGAGTTTAAGGAGACCTTTTGTTTAAAGATAAGAAGAATCATCGCACAAAAGGAACTTGGAAAACCCAACTACAAGTGTAAAGATGCCATCAAATTGCTCCTCGAGATGAACCAGAGTTCATGCTGCTTGGCCCAGGGCTCAGGCCACTGAGGTGGGAGAGCACAGGTTTCATGGTACATAACAAGGCTGTCTCCAACAACAAAGGAAGCCAGTTTCCATCAAATAAAAACCAACTCGAGTTTGGAATAACCACACAATCCACGCTCAAAGTGATTAAGGCCTGCTCTAATTTTTCTAGATTTCATTTTCTTTGACAGCCCTTTTGAAGTGAGGAAAGGTTATAACACGTTAAAATAAATCTGTTCCTGCGAAAGTTCAAACATTCAGACATTTAATCACTTAATCAGTGCTGTTACGTGTCTGTTATTCACTTGACACTCGCAGGTCACTGGCTATCTCTAGTGAGGAGCCTGACCTTCTGGTCTAGGGGAGATACAGCGTTCAGGAGGGTGCACCCCACGCTTCTCATAGGAAGCCACAGTTGACGGGAAGGTCACACTCACCATGTCTGGACTGGGCTGTATGCGCAACAAAAAGGTCACTCTGCCAATACATGTTTCACAGGGCTCTGTGATAACAATGGAAGTTAGAATACCTTAAAAGGCAGTGGGTGGGCAAGGGCTGCAAATGCTTGAGAGGAAGCCACAGGCTGGTGGAGAAAACTTTTCCCCAAGCTCTCACAGACACTCAGAAGGCAGTGCTGAGTCCACTGCCAACGCATTAGGAACTCCGTCCTGTTTACTTCAGAAATGCTCTTGGTGATGCTGCGATGCCTTTGACATCTCAGACAGATGTTTTCCTACAAAAACTTAGCTGGCCAAGGTTTCAAATACCTCGACAATCCTAGGAGGAGGAGATCCATATGCTCTTTCCCTGTGTGGTCTGGAAATCAACAAAAACAAAAGCAAAAGACTTGTAAGGAAACACTTCTGATGGTTTTCGTTCTGCGTGCCAGAGTGTGGCCCGAATAAGCCTACTGGAGACCTAGCTTCACATCCATGGACATCACACACGTGACATGATGATATCACAGCATACGTGTTCTGCAGAAGATGGCACTGAGTTATACAATAAATAAAAATCATTTTATTTCACTGCGTGTCCTCATCACGCTCTCTATATTCTGAAGGTTCTACTTAGAAAATATGCCTGAATTCCTTTTGCTGCTTAATTAGCTTACGATTTTATTAAGTAAATTATTACCCTGGTTAACAAAATAAGATTCTTTCCACACTTCTGGCCAAGTAATAACCGTCACTAATACTGTGAAGCCCACTACAGGCATAAAGTAAAACTTCATGTCTATCTCCCAGAATCCAAATATTGAATATTACCAACAAGGCAATAATATTAAAAGATTAAAATATTGTAGCTAAGTAGTGTTGCTTTTGTCTACCCATAGCCGAGTGCTCTGTGGTTCAGTGCATGCAGCTCAAACGTGATGGATCTCCGTGTGATGGCATCAGAAGACAGTCCTTACCATCAGTCAAGTCCTTACCACTCAGGGGTATAGACTAGGAAGAGATTAAACAGCTCACTTGGGACCTATGGGATCTTGTAGGACAGAGTAGTTAAGAGAGCAAGCCTGTCTTCTGAGTGGCCCTCTAGCTTCCTGAATAATGGTGTGGTCCCTCTCCTTGCCAAAAGATTCTTGTCACAAACTCTCATGTCCTGACCACCTGGCTTGATGCTGACACCATGCCAGCGGATCTCCAGAACTATGAAGCGAATAGTCCTCTTTGTATTATAAGGTTAGCCCACAACAGGCATTTTGTTATAGTAGCAAAGGAATAGACTGATACAGAAACTTAAAGAGAAACTTCTGAAGGATAGCATCAGCAGGAAGATGACAGGAACAAGGGGAAAATGATAAGAAATTAGACTGGTAAATATAAGTGAGCCTAAATAAACACTTACCATATGCAACATAAGTAAGAATGCGTTAAACTATAAACATGCAATTCCAATTTTATAAAACAAACGATGCACTATTCTGTAAGTAGCAGCGGAGAAACTAATCAGCCACTTCTCGAAATACATGCTTGTCTGTATTGAACTGACTCATATCCCCCAAATTCATATGTTGGCGTGTCAGTCTCCCATGTGGCTGCATTTTGGAGGCAAGACCTGTAAGGAAGTACAAGAAGCATCCTGTGAGAGCACGTCAGCAGAGGCTTGACCCAAGAAAACTGGTATTCTTGTGAAAGGAGAAACCCAGAGACCTCAGCCATGAACACAATATGTAACAAGTTGCATCGTTAGATTCTATACTCATTGAAATGTAGATATAAAATTAAAATGAGAAAAATGATAAGGTATAATGGGAATCTTTTAATATTTTGAATAACAGATAATTTTTTGGTTTTATTTTATTTTATTTTATTTTAACTTGAGTATTTCTTATTTACATTTCGAGTGTTATTCCCTTTCCCAGTTTACGGGCCAACATCCCCCTAATCCCTCCCCCTCCCCTTCTTTATGGGTGTTCCCCTCCCCATCCTCCCCCCATTGCCGCCCTCCCCCCAACAATCACAATAACAGATATTTTTAAACATAGTAAAGAAGAATGATAAAAATCATTGATTTCACACTAATTTTAAAATTTACCTGAAAGACAAAAACCCCAATCTGGATTGGGGAGGGACTCATGAAGTCTCAGCCCTAGATAAGGAGCTATTTTTGGAAATTGATGGCTGCTAGGGAAGGGACAGCAAGTTTTCCTCAGGAATGTGGTCTCCAATAGGTTACCCAACCCAATAGATGGTCCTAAGCCTACTAAAAGCAGCACACCGTGAACTCAGTGGGTTGAGGGCATGGGGGAAGGGGGAGAAAGAAAGAGAGCACATGGAGATGGGAAAAGTAGGGGAGAGATAGGAAAGGGAATAGGACATGGATTAGACAAAACACATTGTGTGTGTGTGTGTGTTTGTGTGTGTGTGTCGCAAAATAAAATAGCACACTTAGGAATCGCAGGCAGAAGGTGAACATGTGCTTGTAGAGACAGATGCAAAGAGAAAAACAAGAACTCCATCAGCCAGTTCACAAGACGCTAAACACCAGAAACAGGAAAAGCGGCTTCCTTGGTCGTGAGGGCTCCGCGTGTTGTAGCACCAAGTCATCATTTTGAAGATAACTAAGATTAAATTGTTTCATTTTCACTGCTTGGGCGAGTGTGCAGACACAATTTGGAATATGTAGATAGCATGTCCCTTGGCTTCATTCTTTGTTTACAGAAATTGACTCCAAGGAATAAACTGGCGAGAAAGTAATGAGAGATAGACGCTCATTATAGGCCTGGGCCAAGGGGGAGGCAGAGCTAAAGCACTCATTTTGTCTGTGCAAAACCAGTTGATACACAGGAGGGACTCTACAATGGAATAGTAGCTAATCCTCACACTATATCGGTAGTGGTTATCATTTGTGACTAGCACAAGAAAAACAGCAAATATCCCGGAACTGTGGACATGGCACTGTCAGGAAGGGTCCTAATGCCCAAGCACGAGGACATGAGCTCAGACACATGACACCCAGGTAAAAGCTGAGAATGCTCACACACATCTATAACCCTGGTGCTTGGACATGGACACTGCCGTCGAATCCCCAGGGCTTGCCGGCCAGTCAACTTAGTTAACTTGGTGTGGTGGTTCTCTTTCTCTTTCTCTCCCCGCAAGTTGCAGATCAGATGTGATCTCTCAGCCACTGCTCCAACACCACGCCAGCCTGCCTGCTGTCACACTACCCACCATGATGATCATGAACTAACTCTTTGAAACCATAGCAACCCTCCCCCCCATTTAAATACTTCACTTTGTCAGTTGCTTTGGTCATGGTGTCTCTTCCAGGCAATAGAAGGGTAACTGAGACAATTAACAATCCCAGGTTCAATATGAGACCCAGTCTCAAGGGATAAGCAGTTGAGCAAGACACTTGGCATCAGCCTCTGGCCAGACAAACGCACACGTATAGGAATGCACTCAAGCACATGCACATGTGACCACATGTACACTAGAGAGAGGAAAAAAGAGTAGGCATGATGTAATTAATGTCAACATGACTGAAAACTAAATACACATGCGCAGTTAGACTTAAAGGACTTGGCTAACTGTAGACTACGTTTTTGCCATCACAGCTGCACAATCAGAAGTTCCCTATGAAAACCTGAAACCTCAAGGCTCATTTGTTGATGATGTAATTCTCTATACTTTCATATTTCTGTGCTCATCCTGTTGGATGATAATTAGGAAGGAAAAATAACCCTGATTTCTTCTATCATCTTCCTGTTCAAGTTGAACGCAAACTACATGAAAACACGTTGCTAATTACAAAGGAGAATGCTGATTTAATACTAAGCAAAATTAACAATGTTCATTCACCTATGTTCAATGGAAAATATTTTATCAGCTATTTAGGTGTTCGCCATTTTACAGCTGTTGCGTGGGTGTCACATCCTTTGACTTGTATATGTGAGTCGTAGGTATGTGTTGAGGGTTCCTCAGTCAAACACCTGCACAGGTGATACTCGGAAAAGCAGGACTTACAGCAGGACTGTCTGCCGTCTGCCAAAACTCACTTTGCTCCCTAAAATAGGAAAATATGCACAGTGAGAAAATCTATTAGAGAAAAGCGTCGAAAGAAGCACCATCAGCTGTACATTCTAACGTCGAAAGATTCAGAGACTGAAAGAGTAGACCCCAGCTGGATCTAGCCACCGCCTCTTACACACGCATATGGACCAGATGTGTAGCTCAGTTTTCAGTTGGTTCCTCACCATCTGGGCAGGGGCTGTCCCTAAAGCTATTGTACGTCTGTGGATCCTTTACCCTAACTGAGCCACCTTACCTGGTCTTAGTGGTACAGGGTGTGCCTAGCCCTGAAAAAACCTGATGTGCCAGGGTGGATTGACACCCAGGTGGAGGCAGGGGGGTGTTCCACACTGAAAGGGGAGAAGGGGAGTGGTTGGGGGAAGAGACTGTGCGAGGAGGCACCAGGAAGGGGGAGTGGCAGTAAAGTGAATAAATAGATAGATAGATAGATAGATAGATAGATAGATAGATAGATAGGTAGGTAGATAGATAGATAGATGATAGTAGATAGATGATAGATAGATAGATAGATGATAGATAGATAGATAGATAGATAGATAGATAGATAGATGATAGATAGATAGATAGATAGATAGATAGATAGATAGATAGATAGATAGAAAGAAAGAAAGAAAGAAAGAAAAAGTGGGGGAAATGTCAAAATATATCTAAAGGAACAAGTTGCACTTGAAAACATCTACAACACATAAGATGAAAAAGAACCAATGGACTCACTATCAGAAAAGCTGAAAAAGGAAGTGGAGCACCAGAAACCATCAAAAAACAGAAGAAAGCAGTTTTGAAAATGGGATAGCATCGGAGAGTTGCAAATGTATTTAGGTAGCTTATTATGTTCCCAGAGTTCCTGAAAATAAACAGGATTAAAAAGAGAACAATATTTTTTGAAAGCACTACACCTGAAATGCTTCCAAATTTGATAAAATAGCATCAGCCCCGCAAATACAAGAAAGTCAAATAACACTGAGCAGAACATGTGAACACAATTATATCGAGGCACACGTGATGAAGTGAATAGTGCGAGCCCAGCATAGCATCCGAAGGTGCGTGAGATTGTCAGGGACACGCTCACGGCACAGCGCACACACGGAGGTCAGAGGTCAACCTGAGTGAGTTCTCTCCTTCCCTCATATGGATTCTGTGGATGTAAAGGCACCAGGACTGTCATCTACCTGCTGGGCTGTCTCTCTGGCCCAAAACAATTTGTAAAAGAAATCAGAATACCCTAGAAACCTTGCATCAATGTGTATATTTGAAATGTCGGAAGGCAGGGCTATTGCTTTTGTGGAATTCAGATCAAACATAGCAACTTGAGTACAACAGACAATCCTTCTACAAGTGAACTACATCACCAGTTCTTCATGAAGACCAGTGTCTCACCACGCAGCCCAAGCTGGCCTTTCTCCCACTTTCAATCCTCTCAGCTCTCCCTCCAAATGCCAATCAAACAGACGTGTGCCTCCATGCCTGACTGACGTGCAGGAGGATTCAAGGGCAAGGCCCCAGACGTGAGCACGTGTTCAACTTGATCTCCGGTCTTAATGTCCCACCTTTGATTGTTCTACTTCGACTCTGCCCCTGTGTATCAGAGATAACACACTGTGTGTAACGTCAGGTGACACACTGCTGTCACCTGGGCAAGTGAAAGCAGCCCCAGCTGAGAAATCAAAACTAGGTGTCTATGTTGCCACTAAGTGCCTTACAACCCTGAGCACGTTACTGAAACATCCACGAAATCAGGTTTTCTGCTCTCCCTGCGTGAGGCTGGACCAGAGCACTACTTTTGCTTGTAGATATGTACAGTGTACGGATGTGTGCAGGAATGTGCATAAAGGTACGTGTGTGTATGTATGAGGAGGCCAGAGATCAATGGCAGGTGCTTTCTTCAGTTGATCTTATTTTTTTGAGACAGGGTTTCTCAATGAATCTGGAGCTCGCCAAGTCAGCTATATAAACCAACCAGCAATACAGGTAGGTTTAGTCAGCTGCCGCCAGAAAGGAGGGAAAGAATCAGTGGTCACAGAAAAAATATCTGGTGCTGAGTCCCTAAGAGGTGCTCTAAAAGAGAAGGGACCAGCCTGCAGTTGGGATATCAAATCAGCAGCCCAGTAACAAAGCAGGCCATTCTGCCCTGCCATTCTGGGTAAGAAACAGACCACATGCCCACAGGGCCAGCACAGCAAGATCCACTCTGAATCACAAATGAAGGCTGTGGACTAAACAGTCTATGGACGCTCTCCTTCCAGCTCCAACAGTCTGTGATTTGCATTTTTATTGTAAAAATAAAGATTAAAATGGAAACAGATGAACATTTTTCACACCCAATCCTGGTTTAATATGAAATGTTTCTGCACACACAAAAAAATGTTTAATTGCTTTGCACAAGTCGCTAAGATGATAGAATGCCTCTTTCCTCTCCAAATGTGTATGACTATTAACTCTGCTGTACAATACAGGAAACGTGATGTTGTGGGATAATCTGGGAAATACGCAGGGACAATATCCTCTGAAATGGCATCACTGTTTTTCAAAGTCTGAGCAGTTGCTACATAATGCTCTGCTCATTTCTCCTATAAGGAAGATGGAGAGATTCCTTCAATAACTGTCTGTGATGTTTATTAGATGCTCTGACAGATATTCACAAGGCTATTTTTGTCTGCCCTCCCCTCCACCTGTCTGCTCTCCCCTAAACCTGTCTGCCCTCCCTCCACCTGTTTGCCCTCCCCTCCTGCCCTTCCCTCCACCTCTCTGCCCTCCCCTTCACCTGTCTTCCATCCTCTCTACCTGTCTGCCCTCCCCTACACCTGTCTGCCCTCCCCTCCACCTGCCTGCCCTCCCCTACACCTGTCTGCCCTCCCCTACACCTGTCTGCCCTCCCCCACACCTGTCTGCCTCCCCTACACTAAAAACTCTACTCTGCCCTCCCCTCCACCTGTCTTCCATCCTCAAGAACCTGTCTGCCCTCCCCACCTGTCTGCCCTCCCCACCCCTGCCTGCCCTCCCTACACCTGTCTGTCTCCCCCTAGGAGAAACATCCCCCCTGCCCTCCCCTCCACCTCTGCCCTCCCTTCACCTGTCTTCCCCCTCCCACCTGTCTGCCTTCCCCTCCACCTGTCTGCTCTCCCCTCCACCTGCCTGCCCTCCCCTACACCTGTCTGCCCTCCCCTCCACCTGTTGTCCATCCTCCCTACCTCTCTGCCCTCATACACAATCTAAAACTACACTGGTACTGGCAGCTGATAATCCCCCAAAGCTGCCTCCACAGCACAGGGGAGTGGTCCGTGTTCATCTAAGTATTCTTCCCCAGGGCCTATGCCATCATGGACTGTTTCTCATATCCTATAAGAACTCTGGTGCATGCCTTTGTTGGGATGGTATGTGATTTTCAGCACTCCCTTGAGTTTTATGTGGTCACTAGAGAGATTTAGCTTTCTCTCTCCTAAAGGAGTGAGCTGCAAGGAGGGCTCTGGGTGGGAGAGTGGACGGGGAGAGGAAAACAGGAAGAGGATCAGGAACGGGGAGCCAGGAGGGAGAAGCCCAGAAGGCCAGGAGAATGGATGGAAATAAGCAACCTAGAGGTGGGGGGGGCTCTAGAAAGTACCAAAGACCTGGGAGGTGAGAGACTCTCAGGACTCAATGGGGTGACCTTAGCCAAAATGTCCAACACTGGGGAGAGGGAGTTTGAAGAGTCCACTTCCACTAGAGAAACAGGGCCTCAAGTAGAGGGAGTGAGTTACTAACCCACAGTCAAAATTTCTGACCCAGAATTGTTCCTGTCTAAAAGAATTGCAGGGACAAAAATGGAGAAGAGACTGAAGGAAAGACAGTCCAGTAATGGGCCCAACTTGGGATCCATCTCATTGCGGGTGGGAGGGCACCAGGGCCTGACACTATTAATGATGCTATGATGTCCTTACAGACAAGAGTCTGACATAGCTGTCTTCTGAGAGACCCTACCAGCAGCTGACTGAGACAGACACAGACACTTACACCCAATCATTGGACCAAAGTCAGTGACCCCCATAGTTAAATTAGAAGGACTAAAGAAGCTGAAGGGGAGGGTGACCCCATAGGAAGACTGAAAGTCTCACTAACCCAGACCCCAGAGAGTTCCCAGAGACTGAACCATCAACCAGGAACATGCACAGGGCAGTCCGAGGGCCCTGGCACATATACTGCAGAGGTCTGCCTGGTCTGGCCTCAGTGGAAGAAACTGTGCTTAATCCTCAAGAGACCTGAAGCCTCGGGGAAGGGAGAGTACTATTGGGAGTGCAAGGGAGAGGAGGAATGGGATTCAAAAGTGTGGGAAGGGAACCAGAAAGGGGGCAACAACTGGAATGTAAATATATAAAATTAAATTTAAAAAAAACCAGAAGACCAAGCTGTACAACTGTTGCAAATGTGCAGAGGGCCTATGTCAGCCTCATGTAGGCTCCCTGGTTGTCAGTTCAATCTCTGTGAGCCCCTGTGAGCCCTGGTTAGATGATTCTGGGGGTTTTCTTGCGTTGTCCTTGACACCTCTGGCTACTACAGTCATTCCTCCCTGTCTTCAGTGGGATTCTGATCTAGCAGCTTTTAACTTTACTCTCTTAGGATCCAGCTGACAGGGAAAGGTATTTAGTCTCAACTACCCAGTGCATGGTGAAAGTGGAACCATGTCCCCAGACAGAAAAACTTGAAAGATCAAGCAGTTTAAGAAACCTCAACAAATTTCATAATCGAGAATGGTAGGCATTTGAATCTGCTCCAGACCCAGGTCCTGTCCTGGATCACATGACCACAACATCCCACCAAGAGGACCCTGACACCCAGTCATGTAGCATGGAGCCCAGACTTCTCCATGCTAATGAGGAATCTCGATGGAGGGGCCCAGAGGGCTTAGTCAATAAGTTTCCCTTCCCAGACTTTCCCTCCTGCAAAATAGTTTGGAGGGAAAAGAAGTTAGCAGCCATGGGGGGTTGGGGATGGGGGGAGTCTGGTTCTGGCTCTGGGTCCATGCGATTATGCTAAGGATTGGACAGGGCCTTGAACACAAAAGACGAGTAGTCTACCACAAATGTTAGCTCCGTCCAGGGCACGGGGAGGTTTTGGAGGTTTTTTATTTGAAATAGCATTAAGCCAAAGAATAATGTTTCAGAATTCTTTAGTAAAGAAGACATTATTTATTAAGCAAAAATCACGGGGTTTCTTGTCTTTTGGGCACTCAGAAACCTAACTCCAAAAACTCGCCCAGCTATGGGCCCTTGTGCCGCCCTTATTAAATCTAGCTTCCACACATTTGACACTGATAATAACCAAAATTTTCGTTTTAGGTTCAACCCTTTCCTTTGCCTCCACCTGCCTAAGGGGGAGGTAGGGTGTAAGGAGGAGCCCGGATGGCAAAGGGCCACCCCGCCCCTACCCGTCCCTCCTAATTACTTCCCTATCACCTTGGCACAATCCCCTTCCGGATCTGGAGTTCTGCCCACATTCCCATTATTTTTGGCTATAGTCCTAATACGTGAAGGTGACTTTGATTTCTGGGTTCAAGAAAAAGTCTCCAGGATGGCAAGGCGTTGGGGGCTGTGAAGACTTTACTGGTTACCTCTGCAGATAGCAGCACTCTATGAGAGCTCTTCCTGTATTTAATCATGCGTCATAGTGTTGTCTTTAATTCTCGATAGTGACACATAGTAGGGGTTTTAATACAGTTTGACAAGACAAAATCTGGGGGTGTTTAAAGAACCTGACCAAGGGCTCATTGCTGATAAAGAAGTGACACTCCTTTAGTTCCCTCTTCTGCCTTCTCAACTCTAGTTCATTCTAGTGCTTCCCCTCAAGGCTTTGACTTGATCTCCAATGTCACCACATGCAGCTGAGAGGAGCTCCCTTGACAGTAAGCACCTGGCAATAGATATGATGCCTGAATATTGACTTGAGAGCACCTGATGCTACACCTGCTTTGAGACTGGGGGATATCATTTTGAACAGCCCAGAGGCTTGTTCTAGGCCAAGCCTCTTATCCATGGGCAGTGTCTCTCAAGCCCTGTTCCCATACCCTGGTGAATAGATCTCACTCCTCCAAGGCATTCCAGTATTTCTGGATATCCATAATACTAAAAACATATCTAATAAGCTCAATGTATTTCATTGTAATCTTATAATATTTGCTTTTTAGTAAGTGTATGAGTGTGTGTGTGCACATGAGTGCACAAGCACCTACAAAAGCCAAACTCTGAGTCCTAGAGCTTGAGTTACAGGCAGTTGTAGGTGTCTGTTGTGAGTGCTAAGAGCAGAAGTCAGGTTCTCTGGAAGAACACTGAGTGCTTTCAATCATTGAACCATTTCTCTAGACCCTGATAATAATTTTTAATGTGTCATCCTACCAGTGAAAAGAGCACTACCTACATCATTTTTTTAAAAGAATTAAGGATTAATTTTATGGTAAGATTTTTTTTGTGCAATTTAAAGCACAAAAACAGAACACTCTGAACAAAATTTTAAAAAACAATTCCTTTTGAGTGCTAGGTCCTGGAAGGTGCTGTTTTCTGCACAAGGCAACATAGTGATCTTTTGTTATGTGTTAAAATTACAAGTCCTGTTCCTATATCCAGTTTGAGTAAACTGGATAGTAAGTTTATATTGGCCACAACCACGAGAGAGCTTCATTTTATGATGCATTAGGGCACCAGACTTAATATGATGCTTTGCCAAATGTTGGCATTTCCTTTTATTTCTTCTCCCCTTTCATGGTACCTGTCCCTAGACATCCTATCACTGTCACATGTCACCTAGACACGCCCACAGAGACCTGATAAACTTCAAGCCGTTCTTACTTTCTGCCATGTCTTGGTCATAATTGACTAGTCAGGGTCTCATTTTCCTAGAGACATATGCTCTGTTTCCACACCAAAAATAATCATATCTATTAAATGGTCCAATTATAAATGCCTTAGTTATCTGTTCTCAAAGGTAGCAAATTATCAGCTTGTCTTCCAAACTTGGCATAGAGGTCACTGGTCGGAAGAAGAATGGAGGCACAGTGTCAGATGACCCCCGAAGCACTGAAGGAGCAAAGATTGGCAAAAATCCAATGATATGGCAGGTACAGATGGCAGCAGTCCAGCACCCAGGGACTCCACTGTCAGCTAATTGACAGGAGAAAACAGCCAGGCAGGTGGCTAGCAGCATGGACTCAGCCAACTGAAGGGAGGTCAGGCACAGGGTCAGAAAACCAAGGGTAGAAGTCTAAGAATCACGAAATCCCTGAAACTAAGTAACCCAATGAGAAAAGCTAGATTACTAAACCATTTCCCTCCCTGTATCCTTTCCCTAGCGTGCTTAACAATAGGAATCCTAAGAAAGAAAAGGTCGGGATGGACTTAAGAAAAAACCTGGGACAGCATCTGAAGGACTGCAGTTACTGGAATCATGGGGCCTGGGCTCCTTGAGCAAGCGTCACCTGTGCATTTTCTCCAGAAGGGGAAACATTTATAACACAACGAGAACAGCGGTGACTGAATCCCGCTAACCTCAAACAACTCCGTCGCAAAAGGTATGGAGCTAGGAGATTAATACCACCTTGCAACACAAACTTGAACCAGGAATGGAGAAATATATTCAAGAGACATTGCAGAAAGGAGATTATATTAGAGCAATGGTTCTCAACCTTCCTAATGCTGTGAACTATTAATATAGTTTCTCATGCTGTAGTGACTCCCAACCATAAAATTATAACTGCATAAAATTGTAACTCCATTTTTGCTATTGTTATGAATTATAATTTCAAATGTGTAAGATATCTAATATATGACCTGGAAAGTGGTCATAACCCACAGGCGGAGAACCATTCTATTAGAGCTTGTAAATACAGCACAAAGAGAATACAGTCACGAGGGAACATTCTAAAGAGGAGTGCAGTGTGGGCAAAGGCATGGGACGTGAAAGTACGCTCAGTGTACCTAAAGTTGTACGTTGTCCACTGTGATAAAAATGTAATATAGAAGCAACCCACCTGGTGGCCTCAGGACACACAAAGGCAGAAGTCCTCTGGGAAAGGACACTTCCAGTTCCTGGCTGTGCCTGGAACTGAACTGAACCTTTCCCACAATTCCCTGCACCCAAATCCCCTAGGGAGAGAGCTGAACTCTGAGAAGTGCAGACAATTCTGAGACATCAGGAGAGACGACTAACTTTCTGCCCACATTCCTGACCCAAGATGAAATCACCTAGTGCCATCTGGGCCCTCTGGGCTCGGGACCTGGGAGCAGTCAGAGGCAGGATTCCTTGGGTTTCTGCCTGTGCAGAGAACTAAAATCCAGTCACCAGGAGCACCTACACACTTGAAAGCAGAGGTCAGAACAACTCTTCTTCACCAAGTGACCCACCTGGAGGCGTCAGGTCACATAAAACCAGGAGCAGCTCGCTGTACTCGGATCCGGCTGAAAGAAAACTGGTCTACAGGAGTGCTGACACACAGGCCTACAAGAGGGTCAAGCCACTGGCAGAGACAAAAAGACAAGCTAGTACCAGAGACAACCTGATGGCAAGAGGCAAGCGCAGGAACCTAAGCAACAGAAACCAAGACTACTTGGCATCATCAGAGCCCAGTTCTCCCACCAAAGCAAATAATGGATATCCAAACACATGGGGAAAAGCAAGATTTGGATGTAAAATCACATCTCATGATGATGATAGAGGACATTAAGAAGGACATAAATAACTCACCTAAAAAAAAATACAGGAGAACACAGATAAAAAAGTTGAAGCCTTTAAAGATGAAACACAAAAAGCCCTTAAAGAATTACAGGAAAACACAAAAAAATGGGTGAAGAAAGTGAACAAAGCCATCCAGGATTTAAAAAAGAAAATAGAAACAATAAAGAAATGACAAAGGGAGACAACACTGGAGATAGAAAAACCTAGGGAAGGGATCAGGAGTCATAGATGCAAGCATCACCAACAGAACACAACAGATAGAAGAGAGACTCTCAGAGGCAAAAGATACCATAAAAACATTGAAACAACCATCTAAGATAATGTAAAACGCAAAAAGCTCCTAGCCCAAAACTTCAGAAAATCCAGGACACAAAGAGAAGATAAAACCTAAGGATAATCAGGTATAAAAGAGAGTGAAGACTCCAAACTTAAATGGCCAATAAATATACTCAACAAAATTATAGAAGAAAACTTCCCTAACCTAAAGAAAGAAATGCCCATAAACATACAAGAAGTCTACAGAACTCTGAATAGATTGGACCAGAAAGAAATTCCTTCTGTCACATAATAGTCAAAACACCAAATACACAAAACAAAGAAAGAATATTAAAAGCAGTAAGGGGAAAAGGTCAAGTAACATATAAAGGCAGAGCTATAACAATTACACCAGACTTCTTACTAGAGATTATAAAAGCCAGAAGATCCTGGGCAGATGTTGTACAGAGCCTAAGAGAACACAAATAACAGCCCAGGCTACTATTCAGTAAAACTCTCAATTAACATAGATGGAGAAACCAAGATATTTCATGACAAAACCAAATTTACACAATAACTTTTTTACAAATCCATCC
The DNA here is from genome assembly GCF_011064425.1 of Rattus rattus. Classification (NCBI taxonomy): domain Eukaryota; kingdom Metazoa; phylum Chordata; class Mammalia; order Rodentia; family Muridae; genus Rattus; species Rattus rattus. Next base: position 101,919,510 of record NC_046154.1, on the reverse strand, counting down.
CTCAAAGGAAAATAGATGGAAAACTGCAACACAAAGGGAAACTATACCCTAGAAAAAACAAGAAAGTAATCTTGCAATGAAGCCAAAAGAAGAGAGACACACAAACATAATTCCACCTCTAACAACAAAAATAACAGGAAGCAACAATCACTATTCCTTAATATCTTTTAGCATTAATGAACTCATTTCCTCATTAAAAAGACATAGAGTAACAGACTGGATATGTAAAGAGAACCCACCATTTTGCTGCATATGTGAAACACACGTCAGAGACAAAGACAGACACTGCCTAGTGTAAAAGGCTGGAAAACAACTTTCCAAGCAAATGGTCTAAAGAAACAAGCTGGAGTACGCACTCTAATATCGAAAACAAAATTGACTTTTAACCAAAATTTATCAAAAAAGATAAGGAAGGACACTTCAGATTCATCAAAGGAAAAATCCACCAAGATGAACTCTCAATCCTAAATATCTGTTCCGAATGCAACCAAACCTACATTCAGAAAAGAAACCCTACTAAAGCTCAAAGCACACATTGTATCACACACAATATTAGTAGGAGATTTCAACACCCCACTCCATCAATAGACAGATCATGGAAACAGAAATTAGACAGAGACATAGAGAAACTAACAGAAGTTATAAACCAAATGGACTTAATGATATATATAGAACATTTCATCCTAAAACATAAGAATATAACGTCCTCTCAGCACCTCATGGTACCTTCTCCAAAACTGATCATATAATTAGTCACAAAACAGGCCTCAACAGATACAAGAAGATGGAAATAAATCCATGCATCCTATCAGATCACCACAGATGAAGACTGGTCTTCAATAACAACAATAATGACAGAAAGCCCACATATACATGGAAATTGAACAATGCTCTACTCAATGATAACTTGGTCAAGGAAGAAATAAAGAAAGAAATTAAAGACTTTTTTGAATTTAATGAAAATGAAGGCACATCATACCCAAACTTATGGCACACAATGAAAGCAGAGCTAAGAGGAAAAAATATCATAGCTCTGAGTGCCTGAAAAAAAGACACAGGAGAGAGCATATGTCAGCAGCTTGACAGCACACCTAAAAGCTCTAAAACAAAAGGAAGCAAAGACGCCCAATAGGAGTAGAAGGTGGAAATAATCAAACTCAGGGCTGAAATCATCCAAGTAGAAATGAAAAGGACTATACAAAGAATCAACAAAACCAGGAGCTGCTTCTTTGAGAAAATCAACAAGATAGATAAACCCTTAGCCAGAATAACCAGAGGGCACAGAGAGTGTATCCAAATTAACAAAATCAGGAATAAAAAGGGAGACATAAAAACAGAATCTGAGGAAATTTTTAAAAAAATCATCAGATCCTACTACAAAAGCATGTATTCAACAAAACGGGAAAATCTAGGGGAACTGAACAAATTTCTAGACAGATACCAGGTACCAAAGTTAAATCAGGAACAGATAAACCATCCAAACAAACCCACAACTCCTAAAGAAATAGAAGCAGTCATTAAAAGTCTCCCAACCAAAAATAGCCCAGGACCAGATGTGTTTAGTGCAGAATTCTATCAGACCTTCATAGAAGACCTCATACCAATACTATCCAAACTATTCCACAAAATAGAAACAGACAGAGCACTACCAAATTCCTTCTATGAAGCCACAATTACACATGTCAAAACCACACAGACACCAAATAAAGAGAAGTTCAGACCAATTTTTCTTATGAATATTGATGGAAAAATGCTCAATGAATACAAGACCACATCAAAGCAATCATCCATCATGATCAAGTGGGCTTTAACCTAGGAATGAAGGGATGGTCCATTATATGGAAATCCATCAATGTAGTCCACTATATAAACAAGCTGAAAGATAAAAACCACATGATCATTTCAATAAATGCTGAGAAAGCATTTGAAAAAATTCAACATCCCTTCATGATTAAAGTCCTGGAAAGAACAGGAATTCAAGGTCCATACCTAAACATAGTAAAAGCAATATATAGCAAACCTGTAGGTAACATTAAACTAAATGGAGAGAAACTTGAACCAACCCCACGAAAATCAGGGACTAGACAATGCTGCCCACTCTTTCCCTTCTTACTCAATATAGTACTCAAAGTCCTAGTCAAAGCAATCAGACAATGAATGGAGGTTAAACAGATACAGGTTGGAAAGTAAGAAGTGAAAGTATCACTATTTGCAGATGATATGATAGTATACTTAATGACCCTAAAAAAGTTCCACCAGAGAACTACTAAACCCTAATAAATAATTTGATCAAAATGACTAGGTATAAAATTAACTCACACAAATCAGTAACCTTGCTCTACTCAAAGTATAAAGAGGCTAAGAAAGAAATTAGGTGAATGACACCCTTCACAATGTCCCAAATAATATAAAATACCTTGGTGTGACTTTAACCAAGCAATTAAAAGATCTGTATGACAATAACTTCAAGTCTCTGAAGAAAGAAATTAAACAAGATTTCAGAAGATGGAAGGACCTCCCATGCTCATGGATTGGCAGAATTAATACAGTAAAAATGGCCATTTTGCCAAAAGCAAGCTACAGTTCAATGCAATCCCTATCAAAATTCCAACGCAATTCTTCATAGAGTTAGAAAGAGCAATTTGCCAATTCATTTGGAATAACAAAAAACCCAGGATAGCAAAAAACTATCCTCAACAATAAAAGAACTTCTGGGGAAATCACCATCCTGACCTCAAGCTGTATTACAGAGCAATAGTGATAAAAACTGTATGGTATTGGTACAGAGACAGGCAGGTAGATCAGTGGAACAGATTGAAGACACAGAAATGAACCCACACACCTATGGTCACTTGATTTTTGACAAAGGAGCTAAAACCATCCAGTGGAAAAATGATAGCATTTTCATCAAATGGTGTTGATTCAACTGAAGGTCAGCATGTAGAAGAATGCAAATTGATCCATTCTTATCACCCTGTACAAAACTCAAGTCCAAATGGATCAAGGACCTCACATCAAACCAGATACACTCAAACTAATAGAAGAAAAAGTGGGGAAGAGTCTGGATCACATGGGCACTGGGGAAAACATCCTGAACAAAACACCAATGGCTTATGCTCTAAGATCAAGAATCGACAAATGGGACCTCATAACACCGCAAAGCTTCTATAAGGCAAAGGACCCTGTCGTTAGGGCAAAACGGCAACCAACAGATTAGGAAAAGATCTTTCCAACCCTACATCTGATAGAGAGATAATATCCAAAATGTATGCAGAACTCAAGAAATTAGACTTCAGAGAGCCAAATAACCTTATTAAAAATGAGGTACAAAGCTAAACAAAGAATTCTCAGCTGAGGAATGCTAAATGGGTGAGAAGCACCTAAAGAAATGTTCAACATCCTTAGTCATTAGGGAAATGCAAATCAAAACAACCCTGAGATTCCACCTCACACCAGTCAGAATGGTTAAGATCAAAAACTCCAGTGACAGCAGATGCTGGTGAGGATGTGAAGAAAGAGGAACACTCCTCCATTGTTGGTGGGATTACAAACTGTACAACCTCTATAAAAATCAGTCTGGAGGTTCCTCAGAAAATTGGACATTGCACTACCTGAGGACCCAATTATACCTCTCTTGGGCATACACCCAAAAGATGCTCCAACATACAACAAGGACACATGCTCCACTATGTTCATCGCAGCCTTATTTTTAATAGCCAGAAGCTGGGAAGAACCCAGATGCCCTTCAACAGAGGAATGGAAACAGAAAATGTGGTAAATTTACACAATGGAGTATTACTCAATTATTAAAAACAATGACTTCATGAAATTCTTAGGCAAATGAATAGAACTAGAAAATATCCTGAGTGAAGTAACCCAATCACAGAAAAACACACATGGTAGGCACTCACTGATAAGTGAATATTAGCCCAAAAGCTCGAATTACCCAAGATTCAATCTACAGACCACATGAAGCTCAAGAAGAAGGAAGACCAAAGTTACTCCTTCTTAAAAAGAGGAACAAAAATATTCATAGGAGGGGATATGGAGGCAAAGTCTAGAGCAGAGACTGAAGGAGCAGCCATTCAGAGCCTGCCCCACATGGGTATACAGCCCATATATATATACAGTCACCAAATACTAGATAAGATGGATGAAGCTAAGAAGTGCATGCTGACCGGAGCCGGATATAGATGTCTCCTGAGAGGCACAGCCAGAGCATGGCAAACTAGTACAACCACTCTGGAAATCAGTCTGGAGTTGCTGGCAGCAAACCATTGAACTGAGAGCAGGATCCCCATTGGAGGAATTAGAGGAAGGATTGAAAGAGCTGAAGGGGCTTGCAACCCCATAAGAATAACAAAGCCAACCAACCAGAGCTCCCAGGGACTAAACCACTACCCAAAGACTATACATGGACTGACCCTTGGCTCCAGCAGCATATGTAGCAGAGAATGGCCTTGTTGGGCACCAATAGGAGGAGAAGCCCTTGGTCCTGCCAATTTGGTTGGGTGGACAGGAAGGGGGGTATACCCTTATAGAAGAAGGGGAGGGGGAGGGGATAGAGGGCTTATGTCTGGGAAACTGGGAAAGGGGATAACATTTGAAATGTGAATTAAAAACCCAATAAAAAACATAATATAGGAGAAAATTTAAATTGTATTATATATATATACATACACATGTACATGTATATACTATCTGTAAATATATATTTATGTATCTATACATATGCATACTTTCATAGCTATATATGTTTACATATTAAATTAGTCATGATGCTCTAAAGAAACAGAATGAAATATATATATATATATATATATATGAAAGAAAGTTTATTAGAGTAGCTTACAAGCAACAATGGCTATCTACTAATAGAAAGTCCAAGAATCCAAGTTGTTCAGTCCAAGAGGCTGGATGTCTTGGCTGGTCTTCATTATATGCCAAAATCCCAAAGAAGTGGGGTCTAGTGCCAGTGAAGGAATGGACTTGCCATTGAGAGTGAAAGCCATCAAAGTCAGCAAGCTTCCTTCTTTCATGTTCTTTATATAGGTGCCAGCAGAAGGTGTGGCTCAGATTAAAGGTTGATCTCCCCACCTCAAAAGATTTTAATTAAAGGCAATACTTTCCCCTTCTAATGATTTAGTTAATAAAAGTCCCTCACAGGTAACCCAGATGCTTGGGTCTTGGCTAATGCCAGATGTCCTCACATTGGAAAACCAAAATATCCATTCCCATATATCTGTACATATACCCATAACCTTCCCCACTGACAGGTTTCACAAAAGAGGCAATCAACCATGTGTCACAGCTGTTCAAATTTTTTCATATACACTGACTATATAGATTGCTCTTGTTGTCATCCCCAAAAGAGGGCACTATAACAGCTATTACATGGTATTAAGTATTATAAGTAATCTTACATGTAAAGGTTATGGGAGGAAATGCTAAAGGTATATGCAAATACTATGCCATTCAATATAAGGTATCTGATCATCCATGAATTTTTATGTCTGTAGAGGGCTAGAATATGTGGAAGACATTAGAGACAAATGAACAAACACACATACACACACACACACACACACACATATATATATGTATATATGTATATATGTATATATGTAATATTCTCTTCCTCTGTATCACTTAGTCACTAAATATATGTATGAATGTGTGTATGTATATATATATATATATTCAAATATAGATATAGAATTAATGTGTGGAAGACATTAGAGGCAAATGAATATATATGTGTATGTGTGAATATATGACTATATATATATATATTCAAACAATTTTACAATTTGATCACAATTTAGCAAGTTTGCATATGTACACAATCCTGAGGAATAGAACTTTGTCTTCAGGGAATATATTTAAGGATTCTAGTCAGGCAGAAAAACCTAATCATTTTTGCAAAGTTAGTCATAACGATCCAAGCCAGAAAGGGAGAGCCTGTCATGAGAGCATCACAGCAATCCATGCAGGAAATGACTGGACAATGTCCAGTGGACAGGGACAACAGAGGGCATCTTTAGGAGACCTTGAGGGATAGAAAGTGACACAGAGAAAGAGAAACATGGGCCTTCTTAACATATGCAACTAATTATGAATGGAGGAGAGCAAGAAAGAGAGAGAGCACACATTAACTAAGTCCAAGAGAGAAGGAAAAGTTAGTAGATATCATGATTAGGTTTATGCTTCTGGGAAGCCCTCTGAAACTAAGTGAGCTTATGCTAAACAATTGAGAATCTATGCAACAGTGATAGCTGACCCTAGCGAAATGTCTGCAAAGGATAAGGAGAAGAGACAGACTATGCGACACTAGCGTTGGGGGCACACAGTAAGTTAGGCCATGACTACAAAAATAACTGCACAGACATTTGGATGAGGGTTAGTCAACAGACTTAATTTAAAACAGGAGTGGGAGAGGGAAACCGATGATACCTGAAAGTATTTTGGAATGCAAATTCTCCCACAATGACAGAGTCACCCTGCCTGATTGAGCCTTCCTGGGAGAATGAGGAAGGAAGAATAGTCTAATGACAAAGGAAAAATCATCTTCAAACTGTCAGTCTGCAGCTCCGTGTCACTGTTCCCCTATGAACACTTCCATCTTATCTATAGAATGCTGTGCTTTTCATGGCCTGGTGTAGGCTCTCAGTCATGCAGTCACTGCCTACAGTGCATCTGTGCACAAGGCGCCCAATCTGCCATTGAAATCAGGTGTCAGGCCTGGACAACACTTACTAGAAATTCAATGATTCTGTTGTGGCCAAAACACTCCATATAAATTAAACCTTTGGATTCTTTACATTCCTCTTGGTTCAGATGTAATGCTTCAGGCCACTCAGCTATATCGAGTAAATGATTTTGGTAGGAAACTTGCAATTGACCATGTTCTCCAAAACCTCATTGTCTACAATAATAAACTCAGATCAAATACTGCAGATGTGTTCTGTAAACTTTCAACTGTTAAATAACTGTTAACTATTATTAGTAATATGCTTCTGGAGTTTGTAGTGTGGTCAATTAATCACAAAGTGATTTTCATCTATGTCAACATCACTCAGGAAACAAGTAGTAAGTTAACCTAAAGAAATGTATGGCGTGAACTGATCAGATCCTACAGTTCCCTGCACCCAAATCCTGTGAGGAAGCGAGCCGAATACCCAGGAGTGCAGACATCCTGAGACCACAGGACAGACTGCCACTTCTGCACACCTCTGCCCACATCACCTGTCCAAGGGAAAACTGCACAGTGCCTCTGTAATATAGAAGAATATAGAAGCAGACAGCTGCCAGTACCCACGGTTCTGGTCTGTGCCCAGGACCAAACTGATCTGGCCAAACAGCTCCCTGCACCCAAATCCCATGCGGGAGAGAGCTGGACGCTCATAAGTGTGGACACTCCTGAGAAGTCAGAGGAGACCGTCTGCCCACAGTCCAGACCCAAGAGGGAATCACCTAGTGACAACTGTGCCCCTGGGTGCAAGAACCTAGGAGCAGTCAGGGCAGGACCCTTTGATTACTGCTGAGCCTAGAGTTGAAAGACAGTCTCCAGGAGCACCTACACACCTGAAATTAGAGCACCTGTTCCCAGAAAAGGCTGAAAGAAAACAGGAAAACAGTTCTACAGCAGTGCTGACACAGAGGCCTACAGCAGGGTCAAGTCATTCTCAGAAACAGCAAGACAAGCAAACACCAGAGACAAACCAATGGCTAGAGGCAAGCACAGGAACCTAAGCAACAGAAACCAAGACTACTTGGCAACATCAGAGCCCAGTTCTCCCAACAAAGAAAATACTGGATATCCAAACACACCAGAAAAGCAAGATCTAGATTTAAAATAGCATTTTTTATAATGATGGAGGACTTTAAGAAAGACATAAAGAATGTACAACAATGCCAAGCAACCAGAAGGGACTAAGCCACTACCTAAAAGAATACATGGACTGACCCTGGACTCTGACCTCATAGGTAACAATGAATATCCTAGTAAGAGCACCAGTGGAAGGGAAGCCCTGGGTCCTGCTAAGACTTGAACTAGACTGTCGGGGAGGGCGGCAATGGGGGGAGGGTGAGGAAGGGGAGGGAAGGGATGGTTGCCTTGAAACTGGGAAAAGGAATAACACTAAAATGTATATAAGAAATACTCAAGTTAATAAAAAAAAAAAATCATTAAAATTTAAAAAAAGAAAGACATAAAGAACTCCCTTAAAGAAATGCAGGAAAACACAAGTAAACAAGTTGAAGCCCTTAGAGAGGAAACACAACAATCCCTGAAAGAATAGAAGGAAACCACAAGCAAACAGGTGAAGAAACTGAAAATGGAAATAGAAACAAAAAAGAAAGCAAAAAAGGGAGACAACACTGGATATAGAAAACCAAAGGAAGAGACAAGGAGCAGTAGATACAAGAAGCACCAACAGAATACAAGGGGCAGAAGATACCATAGAAAACATCGACACAACTGTCAAAGATACAGGAAAACAGGGCACAATGAGAAGACAAGCCTAAGGATAATAGGTATAGAAGAAAGCGAAGACTCCCAACTTAAGGGACCAGTAAATATGTTCAACAAAATTATAGAAGAAAACTTCCCTAACCTAAAGAAAGAGATGACCATAAACATACAAGAAGCCTACAGAACTCCAAATAGATTGGACCAGAAAAGAAACTCCTACCATCACATAACAGTCAAACCACCAAATGCACAAAACAAAGAAAGAATATCAAAAGCCTTAAGGGGAAAAGGTCAAGTGACATATAAAGGAAGACCTATAAGAATTACACCAGACTTCTCAACAGAGACTATGAAGATCCTAGACAGATGTCATACAGACCCTAAGAGAACACAAATGCCAGCCCAAGTTACTGTATCCAGCAAAACTCTCAATTGACACAGATTGAGAAACCAATATATTCCATGACAAAACAAAATTTACAGAATATCATTTTACAAATCCAGCCTTACAAAGGATAATAGATGGAAAACTCCAACACAAGGAGAAAAACAACACCATACAGAAAGCAAGAATATAATTTCCTTGCAATGAAACCAAAAGAGAGACAAACAAACATAATTCCACCTCTAACAACAAAAATAACAGGAAGCAACAATCACTATTCCTTAATATCTCCCACCATCAATCGACTCAATTCCCCAATAAAAAGACATAGACTAACCGACTGGATACATAAAGAGGACCCAACATTTTGCTTCATGCAGAAAACAAACCTCAGAGACAAAGACAGACATTACCTCAGAGTAAATGGCTGGTAAACAAATTTCCAAGCAAATGGCCTGAAGAAACAAGCTGGAGTTGCCATTCTAATATCAAATAAAATTGACTTTCAACCAAAAGTCATTAAAAAAGATAAGGAAGGACACTTCATATTCATCAAAGAAAAATTCCACAAAGATGAACTCTCAATCCTAAATATCTATGCTCCAAATGCAAGGGCACCTACATTCACAAAAGAAACCTTACTAAAGCTCAAAGCACACATTGCACCTCACACAATACTAGTAGGAGATTTCAACATCCCACTCTTACCAATGGACAGATCATGGAAACAGAAATTACACAGAGACATAGAGAAACTAACAGAAGTTATAAAACAAATGGATTTAACAGATATTTGTAGAGCATTCCAAACTACATCAAAAGAATATACCTTCTTCTCAACACCTCATGGTACCTTCTCCAAAATTGACCATATAATCAGTCACAAAACAGGCCTCGATAGATACAGAAAGATAGAAATAATTCCATGCAACCTATCAGATCAACGCAGACTAAAACTGGTCTTCAATAATAACAACAATGACAGAAAGCCCACATATACATGGAAGTTGAACAATGACAACTTGGTCAAGGAAGAAATAAAGAAAGAAATTAAAGACTTCTTAGAATAATGAAAATGAAGATACAGCATTCCCAAACTTATGAGAAACAATGAAAGCAGTGCTAAGAAGAAAACTCATAGCTCTAAGTGCCTGCAAAAAGAAACAGGAGAGAACATATGTCAGCAGCTTGACAGCACACTTAAAAGCTCTAGAACAAAAAGAAATAAATAAACCCAAGAGGAGTAGAATGCAGGAAATAATCAAACTCGGACCTGAAATCAACCAAGTAGAAACGAAAAGGACTATACAAAGAATCAACAAAACCAGAAGCTGGTTTTTAGAGAAAATCAACAAGATAAATAAACCCTTAGCCAGACTAACCAAAGATCACAGAGAGTGTATGCAAATTAACAAAATCAGAAACGAAAAGGGAGACATAACAACAGAATCTGAAGAAATTTTAAAAAAAATCATCAGATCCTATTATAAAAGCCTCTATTCAACAAAACTGGAAAATATGGAGGAAATGGACAATTTTCTAGACAGATACCAGGTACCAAAGTTAAATCAGGAACAGATAAACCATCTAAAACAACCCCCAAACCCCCTAAAGAAAAGAAGCAGTTATTAAAAAGTCTCCCAACCAAAAGAGCCAGGACCAGATGGGTTAGTGAAGAATTCTATCCAGACCTTCTTAGAAGACCCTAATACCAATACTGTCAAACTATTCCACAAAACATAAACAGATGGACACTACAAATTCCTTCTATGAAGCCACAATTACTCTTATACTGAAACCACACAAAGACCCAAAAAAGAAAGAGAGCTTCAGACCAATTTCCCTTATGAATATTGATGCAAAAATACTCAATAAAATTCTTGCAAATCAAATCCAAGAACACATCAAAACAAGCATCCATCGTGATCAAGTAGGCTTCATCCCAGGGATGCAGGGATGTTTTAATATACAAAAATCTATCAATGTAATCCACTATATAAACAAACTCAAAGATGAGAACCACATGTCATTTCATTAGATGGTGAGAAAGCATTTGACAAAATTCTACACCCCTTCATGATAAAAGTCCTGGAAAGATCAGGAATTCAAGGCCCATATCTAAATATAGCAAAAAGCAATATATAAAAAACCCAGTAGCCAAAATCAAAACTAAATGAGGAGAAACTTGGAGCACAATTACCACTAAAATCAGGGACTAGACAAAGGCTGCCCACTCTCTACTTACTCAATATAGTTCTTGGAAGTTCTAGCCAGAGCAATCAGACAACAAAAGGAGGGTCAAGGGGATACAAATTGAAGGGAAGAAATCAAAATATCACTATTTGCAGATGATAGGATAGTATATTTAAGTGCGACCCCAAAAGTTCCACCAGAGAACTACTAAAGCTGATAAACAACTTCAGCAAAGTGGCTGGGTATAAAATTAACTCAAATAAATCAGTAGCCTTCCTCTACACAAAGGAGAAACAAGCCGAGAAAGAAATTAGGGAAACGACACCCTTCATAATAGACGCAAATAATATAAAATACCTCGGTGTGACTTTAACCAAGCAAGTAAAAGATCTGTACAATAAGAACTTCAAGACACTGAAGAAAGAAATTGAGGAAGACCTCAGAAGGTGGAAAGATCTTCCATGCTCATGGATTGGGCAGGATTAATATAGTAAAATGGTCTATTTTACTAAAAAGCACCTGTACAGATTCAATGCAATCCCCACATCAAAATACCAATCCTTCCAAAGAGTTAGAAAAAACAATTTGCAATTTCATTTGAATAATAAAAACCCAGGATATAAACTATCTCAACAATAAAAGGACTTGGGGAATCACCATCCCTGAACTCAAGCAGTATTATGAGCAATAGTGATAAAATCATGGTATTGGTACAGAGATAGTAGATCAGTGGAACAGAATAGAAGACCCAAAATGAACCCACACACTCATGTAGTCAATTGATCTTGGACAGACAAACCATCCAATGGAAAAAGATAGAGCCAACAAATGGTGCTGGTTCAATCAAGTCAATTAAGAATGCAGATCGGATCCATCTTATCACCATGTGCAAGCTTAAGTCCATGGATCAAGGACTTCCACATCAAACCAGATACATCTAAAAAACTAATAGAAGAAAAAAAGTGGGCACTGGGAAATTCCTGACAAAACACCAATGCCTTATTCTCAAGATCAAGAATTGACAAATGGGACTTCATAAAACTGCAAAGCTTCTGTAAGGGCAAAGACACTGTCATTAGGGACAAATGAAACAGATTGGGAAAAAGATCTACCAATCCTACATCTGATAAAGGGCTAATATCCAAAATATATAAACAACTCACATAGTTAGACTCCAGAGAGCCAAATAACCCTATTAAAAATGGGCACAGCAAAACATTCTCAGCTAAGGATTATCAACGCCCAAAAAAGCAATTCCAAAAGAAATGTTCTACATCCAGTCAGGAAATGTAATTCAACACCCTGGAGATTCCACTCACACCCATTCAGAATGGATAAGATAAAATCTCAGGTGACAGCAGATGCTGGCAAGGTTGTGGAGAAAGAGGAACACCTCCATTGTTGGTGGATTGCAACTGGTACAACCACTTGAAATGAAGTCTGAGATTCCCCAGAAAATTGGACATTGAACTACCTGAGGACCTAGCTATATCTTCTGGGCATATACCCAAAAGATGCCCCAACATATAACAAAGATGGCATGCCCATATGTTGATAGCAGCCTTATTTATAATAGGGCCAGAAGCTTAAAAGAACCCAGATGCCCTTCAACAGAGGAAATTCATTTACACAATGGAGTACCACCAGTTAAAACAATGACCTCAAGGAAATCTATAGGCAAATGGAATGAACAGAAAATATCATCCTGAGAGAGGTAACCCAACCTTCACAGAAAAACACACTTGGTATGCACTCATTGATAAGTGGATATTAGCCCAAAAGTTGAATTACCCAAGATGCAATCCACAAAAACCACAGGAAGTTCAAGAAGAAAAGATGACTAAAATGCAGAGTCTCCCATTCCTTCTTAAAAGGGGAAAATATCCATAGGAGGGGAAATGGAAGCAAAGTTTAGAGCAGCAACTGAAGGAACAGCCTATTCAGAGCTCTGGACCCACATGTGGCCCATATATACAGTCCCCCAAACTAGATAAGATTGATGAAGCTAAAAATGCATGCTGAAAGGGAACGGATAAGACCTTTTCCTGAGGAGACATCCAGAGTACAGGTCCAATACAGAGGTCAATGCTAGCAACAAACCACTGAACTGAGAACAGGACCCCCTTGGGGGAATTAGAGGAAAGATTGAAAGAGTTGAAGGAGCTTGCAACCCCTTAAGAACAACAATACCAACCAACCAGAACTTCCAGGGACTAAACCACTACCGATAGACTATACATGGACTGACCCCGGGCTCCAACTGCATATGTAGCAGAGAATAGCCTTGTTGGGGCACTAGTGGAAGGGGAAGCCCTTGGTCCTGCCAAGGTTGGACCCCCAGTACAGGATAATATGGGGGGAGTAAAGGGGATGGATGGGGGGAATACCTGTATGGGGGAGGGGGAGGGGATGGAGGCTTCTGGACAGGAAACCAGGAAAGGGAATAACATCAGAAATGTAAGTAAAGAAATTTATCTAATAAAATAAAAAGAAAGAAATATATGACATTATAACAAAGTTCATACTGTGCAAAAGAAAAAAACATAAATTATAAACATTGAAGATGGCACCCCATAAATATAGAGGAAGTTTGGTGTTGTCTCCTTAAACAAGTGATTCTCAACCTATAAGTTGAAACCCTTTTTGGGGGGGTGGCCGTCAAACAAACTTTTCACATGAGTCACAAGACCATTGGAAAACACAGATATTATATTATGACCCATAACAGTAGCAAAATTCCAATTACAGAATAGTAGCAAAATAATTTTGATGGTTGGGATCACTACAGTATGAGGAACTATATTAAAGGGTCGCAGCATTAGGATGATTGAGAACATCTTAAACTAACAGATCCAATTAAGAAAATATATACATTGTAGGCCTGGAGAAAACAGCATGTTAATTACATTGTCATATTCTTGGAGTGATAGGATCAGAGCATATCTTGAATAAAAATCTTGTTTACAAAATGATTAACTAAAGCTGAGACAAGACGCAGAACGGAGTTTTTCAGACGCTGGCCTTAATAGAAGCAGCGGCGGTGAGGGAGGTAAGCCCTCTAGTTTACAGCATCCCACAAAGGGCACCAAATTGGAAAGGAGAAAGGGAGAGATATGAATGTTTAAATGTTTTAAAGCTAAAACACTCTAACTCGTGAAAAACATGATGGGGAATCTAGTAGTTCCAAAGAATGTGAAGAAATAATAATAATAATAATAATAATAATAATAATAATAATAATAATAATAAAAACAACCAGCAGTCTTGGAAATCAAAGTAGATGTGAACGCTCACACTCCATGATCACACGCAGAAATGAGATTGGTGACAGCAAACTCACCTTCCTGATACCCTATTTGAAAACAGGAATGTGATTTCTTGGAAAAAAAACAAAACAAAACAAAACTCTTTGTTTGAGAAAGTGCTCTCTGTTACTGGGTGTTTTGTATGAAGAGAAAACAGAGACAGGGGGACTCCTCTCCACTCCACAGGAAAGACGTGAAATAATACGGAGATGATGAAAACTCGGAGCGTGAACCACCCTACTGCTCTCAACATTTCCGGGAGTTTCGCAGCTATTTCTTTCTGCAGAGACCTGCTATGACAGCACATACTGAGCGGGATCGCCATTAGCAAGGAAATGTGGTGCCAGGACAGGAATAAATCCCACTTGCTTTCCTACGTGACCACGGGATAATTTTTAAACACAAACATTTCCTTTGATTTGGTGTTATGGCATCTAAGCCCATTTTTATAACTGAAACCCATGGCTGTATATTTACTCCCAAACACTTAAAAGAGAGGCAGACAACCATATTTCTCAAGAGAAGCAGGCTTTTCTTGTCTAGACCACAGATCACGTTAAGTGGGGACCATCAGGCAGATGAGCCCAGAATTGAAACAACACGCTCTGTCGATGGATTTGCCCTCCCATTCAAGTGGGAGACGAGTTATCCTAAAGTGATGGTACGTGATTCCACGTAAGAACACAGTTTTGAAGCTGAAAAGGGGAAATATCCCTTCCCATTACAACCAACTGCTTAAGGGTTCTGCAGAGGAAATGCACTAAGATGAATTAGTCGTGGAAACGTCGCTCTTATGTTAAAATGATTTAATAGTTCATTAAATGTCCTGACATTAGCATTTTATGCAAAGCTGTATCAAGAGTGTGGGGGAGCTCTGAGTCCCCTCTGAAAGTCAACATTTGGAAGACAGTGTTTATAGAGCTACATGGTCACTTTACGTATGAAATGGCGGTCACTGGGGTAAATGTGGCTGGATAGCTGGTTTTATTTTGGTAGGCCATTAAAGGACTGGGGCTGCCAAGTTCATCTTTCATTTGGACGGTCTACAAGAACCCATTTACAGCTGGCTGACTCATCCTAAGGGGTCTCCAACAGAAAGCTAGCTTTTTGGAATATCGCCTTAAGAAATTATTTAATTACAAGTTTTACAATGTGTAAGGTGCTCCTGCCAAGACCACCTAAAAACTTGCTTACAGTCAGGTAATAGACGTATCAAAGCAAAACCCTGACAACCGAATTTTCTAGAAAAACGTAAGTGCTTATGCTCCCCACGGTCCATTCCTGCTCTAAAGGAACCTTAAATAAGCAAAAGGTCTTTTCCCTTCTTCAACAGATGTAGACGGTGGTTGCGTTCTCTTGTTATTTAAAAAGTTCTTTAAAAAATTGCTGTGAGAATTGGCAGTACAACTCAGCCACAAATTAAAATGACTCTAAATGATAAGTGACCAAGTGAGGGTGTTTAATAGAACATGTACCCAGTGATATTGTGGGTACCTATATTAAAAATAGTCAGGTTTGAGTGGCTAATGTGCTACTATAAAGCTTTCAGAAAATGATGATCTGTAAGAAGAGACCGGTTAGGAATAGGAAAAGGAATAGGAGCATGTCCCCTCTCTCAGTCCCTGGCCTTCTTTGCTTGTAGGCTTTTCTTTCGGCTCACACAGTTCGTGATCAGCCCAGCTGTGCCAGCATGACGTCAGGGAGAAACATTTAATTTGGAATATGAAGATCCAGACTGAAACTCCGGACTGAACTTAAGAAATTACACATGCCATTCTAAATCTAGGAGATTGGGCGTATGGGGTAATCTGGGAGGATGTCCCATCACCCAGAAAAGCACAAAATCACACGTGAGCAGTCACAGGGAATGCAAAGGCTTCCGTGTGGCCCCTTGACAGCCATCTCAGTGTTGGATACAGAAGTCTTGTCACAATGGATTAGGAACCGACCTTTCTGGCCCTAGTGATCTTACATCCACAATAACGTGACCTGTGGCAATACCCGCCCCTTTGGTATGACATCACGAGCTCTGAGTAAACTGAGGTTTATAATCTCATTACAAAGCTGAGGATAAAGAACTCAGCCAAATATGCACGGGGATTCCCAAGCATCGTGTGCAGAACCACTCAGGAAGCACTGCGAAGATGCAAATGCATGCTTCCAGACAGACCTGGGGGTACAGTAAGCTCTCGGTGGTTTTTTGGTTTTTGTTTTTTTTTTTTTTTTTTTGATTTGCTCTTTTGGGAATTCTGTACCTTATGTTTTGACTATATGTATGCCAATTAAAACTCCTTTGAGATTTCATCGTACCCCAGTCAAATGTATAAGATTAAAGAAATAAGACAAATGCTGGCCCAGATGCAAGGATGGAGAAACACCTTTTCATTAGTGGGGTTAGGGATGCCAACTGATGTTTGTCTCCATGGAAACCACAATGGACATGCCTCAAAATACTATAAATAGATCTGCCAAGTGACTCAGTTCTACCGCTCTTGGGTGTGAAGGACTCTATATCCTACTACAGAGGTACCTGCTCAGCCATGTCCACTGGTGCTCTGCTCACAATAAGAACCTTGAAGTGGAAATGACCTAGATGTCCATCGGTTGACAAATCAATAATCAATATATAATAGACTTGCACAGCAATCTACATTTTACCAGCACCCACAAAGGTGGTTCTAATACACAGAGTCAAAAGACCACACACAGAAGAAAAAGTCAGAGAATGGGATCCTGTTTTGTGTCTCACAGCAGGATTTGACTCCATATCCGGCCCCGTGAGACTGGCGGCTTCAGTGTTCTCATCTACAAAAAGAAGAGGACAGGAATATGGACAAGTTGGTCAGTTGTAACACCAATAGTCAGTGCACGCTTAATGTGAAAATGTTGTCTGTGTTATCCTTAACACCCTTGGGACACAGGAAACTGCCGGGTGCTAACTGGCTCCCCAATCTGCCCTGTACTCAGTGGGTAGAGAATTCTGGGTAAAGGAGAGAGAAACAAAGGAAGAGGCTGAACTAAGTCTGTTTGTGTTTAGTCAGTGTTGGAGATGAGAAGAAACTCAGAGCAAAGGAGAAACAATAGATGAATTAGCAGGGACACAGGGAATGACCTGCTGCTGCATGAGACCCTTACAGGAAGTGGCCACTGCAGTGGAGACTGGAGTCGGGGACAGGGGAGAGATGTGTAAACCGAAAGACCACAGGCCTCACGAGTGCGGCTCCTCTGCCTCGTGACTTAGAGCATCATTTGTTAGCTCTGTTTGCTTTTGTATTTTCAGGATGC
>NC_046154.1:101756580-101901769 GCF_011064425.1 Rattus rattus | reverse complement strand
GGGAAGCCCTGGGTCCTGCTAAGACTGAACCCCCAGTGAACTAGACTGTCGGGGGGAGGGCGGCAATGGGGGGAGGGTGGGGAGGGGAACACCCATAAGGAAGGGGGGGAGGGAAGGGGATGTTTGCCCGGAAACCGGGAAAGGGAATAACACTCGAAATGTACATAAGAAATACTCAAGTTAATAAAAAAAAATAAAATAAAAAAAATAAAGTAGTCATGATCTTGACACCATCATTTAATCTCACAGTCTCAGTTTCCAGAAGCATAAATGAAATGGTTGGATATAACTAAATTCAAAAAAAAAAAAAAATCACGGGGTTTCTTGTCTTTCGGGGACTCAGAAACATAACTCCAAAAAAATCGCCCAGCTATGGGTCCTTGTGCCGCCCTTATTAAATCTAGCTTCCACACATTTGACACTGATAAATAACAGAAATTGTCGTTTATGGTCAAACACTTTCTATGTCTTCATCTTGCTAAAGGGGAAGTAGTGTGTTAGGAAGAGGCCCGACTGACAAGAGCGCACCCGCTCCTATCCTGTCCTTCTGATTTACTGCCCTATCACCTTGGCACAATCCCCTTCCGGATCTGGAGTTCTGCCCACATTCCCATTATTTTTGGCTATAGTCCTAATACGTGAAGGTGACTTTGATTTCTGGGTTCAAGAAAAAGTCTCCAGGATGGCAAGGCGTTGGGGGCTGTGAAGACTTTACTGGTTACCTCTGCAGATAGCAGCACTCTATGCGAGCTCTTCCTGTATTTAATCATGCGTCATAGTGTTGTCTTTAACTCTCAATAGTGACACATAGTAGGGGTTTTTTTTTTTCTTTTTTTTTTTTTTTCGGAGCTGGGGACCGAACCCAGGACCTTGCGCTTCCAAGGCAAGCACTCTACCACTGAGCTAAATCCCCAACCCCCTCATAGTAGGGGTTTTAATACAGTTTGACAAGACAAAATCTGGGGGTGTTTAAAGAACCTGACCAAGGGCTCATTGCTGATAAAGAAGTGACACACCTTTAGTTCCCTCTTCTGCCTTCTCAACTCTAGTTCATTCTAATTAACCCCTCAAGGCTTTGACGATCTCCAATGTCACCATGCAGCTGGAAGGGCTCCTTGACAGTAAGCACCTGGCAATGAATATGATGCCTGAATATTGACTTGAGCACCTGATGCTACACCTGCTTTGAGACTGGGGATATCATTTGAACAGCCAGAGAGCATTTCTGAACAAACCCTCTTATCCATGGGCAGGTGTCTCTCAAGCCCCTGTCCCCATACCCTGGTGAATAGATCTCCCTCCTCAAGGCATTCCAGTATTTCTGGATATCATAATACTAAAAACATATCTAATAAGCTCCAATGTATTTCATTGTAATCTTATAATATTGCTTTTTAGTGAGTGTGGAATATGTGAGTGTATGTGTGTGTGTGCACATGAGTGCACAAGCACCTACAAAAAGTAAACTCTGAGTCCTAAACTTGAGTTACAGGCAGTTGGCTTAGGTGTGTTGTGGGGGGAGTGCTCAAAACAGGGAGTGAGGTTCTCCTGGGAAGGAGAACTTGCTGAGTGCTTTTTCAATCATTGAACCATTTCTCTGAGACCCTGATAATAATTTTAATGTAATGTCCACTACCAGTGAAAAGAGCACTACCTACATCATTTTTTAAAAGAATTAAGGGATTAATTTTTATGGTGAATTTTTTTTATTGCAATTTAAAGCACAAAAACAAGAATATCTGAACAAATTTTAAAACAATTCCTTTTGAGTGCTGGGTCTGGAAGGTGCTGTTTTTTCTGCACAAGGCAACATAGTGATCTTTTGACATATGTTAAAATTACCAAGTTTTGTTCCTATGTCAGTTTGGAGTAAACTGGATGATATTAAGTTATATTGCCCACAACCCGCGAGAGAGCTTCATTTTATGATGCATTAGGGCACCAGACTTAATATGATGCTTTTGCCAAATGTTTTGGCATTTCCTTTTATTTCTTCTCCCCTTTCATGGTACCTGTCTAGACATCCTATACGGCTGTCACATGTCACCCTAAGACATTTTCCACAGAACCTGATAGAACTTCGGCCATCTTACTTTCGCCGTGTCTTGGTCATAATTGACTTGTCAGGATTCTCATTTCCCTAGAGACATATGCTCTGTTTCACACCAAAAATAATCTATATCTATTAAAGTGGTCCAGTTGTAAATGCCTTGGTTATCTGTTCTCCAAAGGTAGCAAATTATCCTAAGCTTGTCTTCCAAACTTGGCATAGGGTCACTGGTCGGAAGAAGAATGGAGGCACAGTGTCAGGTGACCCTTTGAAAGCACTGAAGGAGCAAAAGATTGGCAAAATTCACGTGATATATGGCAGGTACAGATGGCAGCAGTCCAACACCAGGGACTCCTGTCTTCTAATTGACGGGAAAACAGCCAGGCAGGTGGCTAGCAGCATGGACTCAGCCAACTGTGAAGGGAGGTCAGGCACAGGGTCAGAAAACCAGGGTGAGAGTCTAGAATCACAAAATCCCTGAAACTAAGTAACCCAATGAGAAAAGCTGAATTACTAAGCCATTTTTCCCTCCCCTGTAGCTTTCTAGCATTAGCTTAACAATAGAATCCTAAGAAAAGAAAAATTCGGGATGGACTTAAAAAAACCTGGGACATCTGAAGGACTGCAGTTACTGGAATCATGGGCCCTGGGCTCCTTGAGCAAAAGCGTCTCACCTGTGCATTTCTCTTAGAAGGGAAACATTTATAACACAGCGAGAACAGCGGTGACTGAATCCCGCTAACCTCAAAAACTCCTCAAACCAAAAAGGTATGGGCTAGGAGATTAATACCCTTACAACACAAACTTGAACCAGAATGGAGAAATATATTCAGAACATTGCAGAAAGGAAGTTATATATTAGAGCAATGGTTCTCAACCTTCTAATGCTGTGAACAACAATATAGTTTCTCATGCTGTAGTGTCCCAACCATAAAATTATAACTGCATAAAATTGTAACTCATTTTTGCTATTGTTATGAATTATAATTTCAAATGTGTAAGATATCTAATATATGACCTGAAGTGGTCATAACCCACAGGCGGAGAACCATTCTATTAGAGAAGCTTGTAAATACAGCACAAAGGGAGAATACAGTCACGAGGAACATTCTAAGAGGGTGGTGTGGGCAAGGCATGGGGCCGGTGAAAAATGGCTCAGTGTACTGCCTAAAAGTTTGTCGTTGTCCACTGTGATAAAATGTAATATAGAACAACCCACCCTGAGCCTCAGGACACACAAGGCAGAATCCTCTGGGAAAAAGGACACTTCAGTTCCTGGCTGTGCCTGGAACTGAACTGAACCTTTCCCACAATTCCTACC
Organism: Rattus rattus; assembly: GCF_011064425.1. Taxonomy (NCBI): domain Eukaryota; kingdom Metazoa; phylum Chordata; class Mammalia; order Rodentia; family Muridae; genus Rattus; species Rattus rattus. The sequence continues at coordinate 101,898,398 of NC_046154.1, read as the reverse complement.
CAAATCCCCAAGGGAGAGAGGCTGAAGACTCTGAGGGGGTGCAGGCAATTCTGAAGGACATCAGGAGGGCATTGCTTTCTGCCCACATTTCCTGAGCCAGACAGAATCACCTGGTGCCATCCTGGGCCCTCTGGGCTCGGGACCTGGGAGCAGTCAGAGGGCAGGATTCCTTGGGTTCACTGCCTGTGCAGAGAACTAAATCAGATCACCAGGAGCACCTACCACACTTGAAAGCAGAAGGTCAGAACAACTCTTCTTCTTCACCAAGTGACCCACCTGGAGGCGTCAGGTCACATAAAACCAGGAAGCAGCTCGCTGTACTAGGATCCCCTGAAGAAAAACTGGTCTACAGGGTGCTGACACACGGGCCTACAAGAGGGTCAAGCTACTGGCAGAGACAAAAAAGACAAGCTAGTACCGAGACAACCCTGATGGCAGAAACAGACACAGGAACCTAAAAAACAGAAACCAAGACTACTTGGCATCATCAGAGCCCAGTTCTCCCACCAAAGCAAATAATGGATATCCAAACACATGGGAAAAAGCGAGATTTGGATGTAAAATCCACATCTCATGATGATGATGAAGGACATTAAGAAGGACATAAATAACTCACCTAAAAAAATACAGAGAACACAGGATCAAAAAGTTAAAACCTTTAAAGATGAAACACAAAAAGCCCTTAAGAAATTACAGGAAAACACAAAAAAATGGGTGAAGAAAGTGCTGAACAAAATTCATCCAAGATTTAAAAAAATAGAAACAATAAAGAAATGACAAGGGAGACAACACTGGAGATAGAAAAACCTGAGGGAAGGATCCAAGTCATAGATGCAAGCATCACCAACAAGAACACAACAGATAGAGAGACTCTCAGGGCAAAAGATACTATAAAAACATTAAAACAACCATCTAAGATATATAAAACACAAAAAAGCTCTAGCCCAAGACTTTGAAAATCCAGGACACAAAAGAAGATAAAACCTAAGGATAATCAGTATAAAAGAGTGAAGACTCAAACTTAAATGGCCAATAAATATACTCATAACAAATTATAGAAGAAAACTTCCTAACCTAAAAGAAAAAATGCCCATAAACATACAAAAGTCTACAGAACTCTGAATGAATTGGACCAGAAAAGAAATTCTTCTGTCCATAATAGTCAAAAACACCAAATACACAAAACAAGAAAAAAAGTCTTCTAAAAGCAGTAAGGGGAAAAGGTCAAGTAACATATAAAAGGCAGGCTATAACAATTACCAGACTTCTTACTAAAAGTTATAAAAGCCAAGATCCTGGGCAGATGTTGTACAGAGCCTAAGAGAACACAAATAACAGCCAGGCTACTATTCAGTAAAACTCTCAATTAACATAGATGGAGAGGCAAGATATTTCATGACAAACCAAATTTATGCAATAACTTTTTTACAAATCCATCCCTCAAAGGAAAATAGATGAAAACTGCAACTAAGGAAACTATACCTAGAAAAAAGAAAAGTAATCACATGTTGCAATGAACCAAAAGAAGAGACACACAAACATAATTCCACCTCTAACACAAAAATAACAGGAAGCAACAATCACTATTCCTTAATATCTTTTAGCATTAATGAACTCATTTCCTCATTAAAAAGACATAGATTAACAGACTGGATATATGAGAACCCACCATTTTCTGCATATGTGGAAACACCTCAGAACAAAAGACAGACACTGCCTAGTGTAAAAAGGCTGAACTTAACTTTCCAAAGCAAATGAATTACAAAAAAACAAGCTAGATGCGCACTCTAATATCAGAAACAAAATTTTTTCAAAATTTATCAAAAAGATAAGGAAGGACACTTCAGATTCATCAAAAGGAAAAATCACCAAGATGAACTCTCAATCTAAATATCTGCCTTTCGAATACAACCAAACCTACATTCAAAAAGAAACCTACTAAAAGCTCAAAGCACACATTGTATCACACAATTAATAGTGGAGATTTCAACACCTCATCAATAGACAGATCATGAAACAGAAATTAAACAGAGACATAGAAAACTAACAGAAGTTATAAAGCAAATGGACTTAATGATATATATAGAACATTTCATCCTAAAACATAAGAATATAACATCCTCTCAGCACCTCATGGTACCTTCCAAAAACTGATCTATAATTAGTCCACAAAACAGCCTCAACAGATACAAGAAGATGGAAATAAATCATGCATCCCTATCATATCACCACAGATGAAGACTAGTCTTAATAACAAATAATAATGACAGAAAGCCCACATATACATGGAAATTGAACAATGCTCTACTAAATGATAACTGGTCAAGGAAGAAATAAAGAAAGAAATTAAAAACTTTTTAGAATTTAATGAAAATGAAGGTACAACATACCCAAACTTATGGGACACAATGAAAGCTGTGCTAAGAGGAAAACTCATAGCGCTGAGTGCCTGCAGAAAGAAACAGGAAAGAGCATATGTCAGCAGCTTGACAGCACACTAAAAGCTCTAAACAAAAGCAAAGCAAAGACGCCCAAATAGGAGTGAGAAGGTGGAAATAATCAACCTCAGGGGCTGAAATCATCCAAGCAGAAATGAAAAGGGACTATACAGGAATCCAAACTAAAAACCAGGACTGCTTCTTTGAGAAAAATCAACAAGATAGACCAAACCTTAGCAGAATAACAAAGAGGGCACAGAGAGTGTATCCAAATTAACAAAATCAGGAATAAAAAGGGAGACATAAAAACAGAATCTGAGGAAATTTTTTAAAAAATCATCAGATCCTACTACAAAAGCATGTATTCAACAAAACAGGAAAATCTAGGGGAACTGAACAAATTTCTAGACAGATACCAGGTACCAAAGTTAAATCAGGAACAGATAAACCATCCAAACAAACCCACAACATCTAAGGAAATAGAAGCAGTCATTAAAAGTCTCCCAACCAAAAATAGCCCAGGACCAGATGTGTTTAGTGCAGAATTCTATCAGACCTTCATAGAAGACCTCATACCAATACTATCCAAACTATTCCACAAAATAGAAACAGACAGAGCAGTACCAAATTCCTTCTATGAAGCCACAATTACACTTATGTCAAAACCACACAGACACCAAATAAAGAGAAGTTCAGACCAATTTTTCTTATGAATATTGATGGAAAAATGCTCAATGAATACAAGACCACATCAAAGCAATCATCCATCATGATCAAGTGGGCTTTAACCCAGGAATTAAGGGATGGTCCATTATATGGAAATCCATCAATGTAGTCCACTATATAAACAAACAAAGATAAAAACCACATGATCATTTCAATAAATGCTGAGAAAGCATTTGAAAAAATTCAACATCCCTTCATGATTAAAGTCCTGGAAAGAATAGGAATTCAAGGCCCATACCTAAACATAGTAAAAGCCATATACAGCAAACCAGTGGCTAACATTAAACTGAATGGAGAGAAACTTGAAGCCATCCCACTAAAATCAGGGACTAGACAATGCTGCCCACTCACTCCCTACTTATTCAATATTGTTCTTGAAGTTCTAGCCAGAGCAATCAGACAACAAAAGGAGGTCAAGGGGATACAGTTTGGAAAAGAAGAGGTCAAAATATCACTATTTGCAGATGATATGATAGTATACTTAAGTGACCCCAAAAGTTCCACCAGAGAACTACTAAACCTAATAAATAACTTGATCAAAATGACTAGGTATAAAATTAACTCACACAAATCAGTAACCTTGCTCTACTCAAAGTATAAAGAGGCTAAGAAAGAAATTAGGTGAATGACACCCTTCACAATGTCCCAAATAATATAAAATACCTTGGTGTGACTTTAACCAAGCAATTAAAAGATCTGTATGACAATAACTTCAAGTCTCTGAAGAAAGAAATTAAACAAGATTTCAGAAGATGGAAGGACCTCCCATGCTCATGGATTGGCAGAATTAATACAGTAAAGATGGCCATTTTACCAAAAGCAATCTACAGACTTGATGCAATCCTCATCAAAATCCCAACTCAATTCTTCATAGAGTTAGAAAGAGCAATTTGCAAATTCATTTGGAATAACAAAAAACCCAGGATAGCAAAAACTATCCCTCAACAATAAAAAAGAACTGGGGAAATCACCATCCTGACCTCAAGCTGGCCATACAGAGCAACAGTGATAAAAAACTGTATGGTATTGGTACAGAGACAGGCAGATTTGAAGACACATAAGTGAACCCACACACGTATGGTCATTTGATATTTGACAAAGGAGCTAAAAACTATCCAGTGGAAAATGATAAAGCATTTTCATCAAATGGTGTTGATTCAACTGAAGGTCAGTACATGTAGAAGAATGCAAATTGGATCCATTCACCCTGTACAAAAAACTCAAGTCCAAATGGATCAAGGACCTCCACATCAAACCAGATACCTCAAACTAATAGAAGAAAAGTGGGGAAGAGTCTGGATCACATGGGCACTGGGGAAACATCCTGAACAAAACACCAAATGGCTTATGCTCTAAGATCAAGAATCGACAAATGGGATCATAACACCGCAAAGCTTCTATAAGGCAAAGGACACTGTTGTTAGGACAAAACAAAAACCAACAGATTGGGAAAAGATCTTTACCAATCCTACAACTGATAGAGGGCTTATATCCAAAATATACAAAGAACTCAAGAAGTTAGACTGCAGGGAGACAAATAATCTTATTAAAAAATGGGGATCAGTGCTAAACAAAGAATTCACAGCTGAGGAATGCTAAATGGGTGAGAAGCACCTAAAGAAATGTTCAACATCCTTAGTCATTAGGGAAATGCAAATCAAAACAACCCTGAGATTCCACCTCACACCAGTCAGAATGGTTAAGATCAAAAACTCCGGTGACAGCAGATGCTGGTGAGGATGTGAAGAAAGAGGAACACTCCTCCATTGTTGGTGGGATTGCAGACTGGTACAACCACTCTGGAAATCAGTCTGGAGTTTCCTCGGAAATTTGACATTGCCCTACCTGAGGACCCAGCTATACCTCTCCTGGGCATACACCCAAACGATGCTTCAACATACAACAAGGACACATGTTCCACTATGTTCATCGCAGCCTTATTTTTAATAGCCAGAAGCTGGGAAGAACCCAGATGCCCTTCAACAGAGGAATGGGTACAGAAAATGTGGTACATCTACACAATGGAATATTACTCAGCTATCAAAAACAATGACTTCATGAAATTCATAGGCAAATGGAGTGAACTAGAAAATATCCTGAGTGAAGTAACCCAATCACAGAAAAACACACATGGTAGGCACTCACTGATAAGTGAATATTAGCCCAAAAGCTCGAATTACCCAAGATTCAATCTACAGACCACATGAAGCTCAAGAAGAAGGAAGACCAAAGTTACTCCTTCTTAAAAAGAGGAACAAAAATATTCATAGGAGGGGATATGGAGGCAAAGTCTAGAGCAGAGACTGAAGGAGCAGCCATTCAGAGCCTGCCCACATGGGTATACAGCCCATATATATATACAGTCACCAAATACCAGATAAGATGGATGAAGCAGAATGCATGCTGACCGGAGCCGGATATAGATGTCTCCCTGGAGAGGCACAGCCAGAGCATGGCAAACTAGTACAACCACCTGGAAATCAGTCTGGAGTTGCTGGCAGCAAACCATTGAACTGAGAGCAGGATCCCATTGGAGGAATTAGAGGAAGGATTGAAGAGCTGAAGGGGCTTGCAACCCCATAAGAATAATAAAAGCCAACCAACCAGAGCTCCCAGGGACTAAACCACTACCCAAAGACTATACATGGACTGACCCCTTGGCTCCAGCAGCATATGCAGAGAATGGCCTTGTTGGGCACCAATAGGAGGAGAAGCCCTTGGTCCGGCCAATTTGGTTGGGTGGACAGGAAGGGGGGTATACCCTTATAGAAGAAGGGGAGGGGGAGGGGATAGAGGGCTTATGTCTGGGAAACTGGGAAAGGGGATAACATTTGAAATGTGAATTAAAAACCCAATAAAAAACATAATATAGGAGAAAATTTAAATTGTATTATATATATATATACATACACACGTACATGTATATACTATCTGTAAATATATATTTATGTATCTATACATATGCATACTTTCATAGCTATATATGTTTACATATTAAATTAGTCATGATGCTCTAAAGAAACAGAATGAAATATATATATACACATATATATATATATGTATATATATATATATATATAGAAAGAAAGTTTATTAGAGTAGCTTACAAGCAACAATGGCTATCTACTAATAGAAAGTCCAAGAATCCAAGTTGTTCAGTCCAAGAGGCTGGATGTCTTGGCTGGTCTTCATTATATGCCAAAATCCCAAAGAAGTGGGGTCTAGTGCCAGTGAAGGAATGGACTTGCCATTGAGAGTGAAGCCATCAAAAGTCAAAAGCTTCCTTCTTCATGTTCTTTATATAGGTGCCAGCAGAAGGTGTGGCCCAGATTAAGGTTGATCTCCCCACCTCAAAAAAGATTTTAATTAAAAGGCACACTTTCCCTTCTAATGATTTAGTTAATAAAAGTCCCTCACAGGTAACCCAGATGCTTGGGTCTTAGCTAATGCCAGATGTCCTCACATTGGAAAACCAAAATATCCATTCCACATATCTGTACATATACCTATAACCTTCCCCACTGACAGATTTCACAAAAGAGGCAATCAACCATGTGTCACAGTTGTTCAAATTTTTTCATATACACTGACTATATAGATTGCTCTTGTTGTCATCCCCAAAAGAGGGCACTATAACAGCTATTACATGGTATTAAGTATTATAAGTAATCTTACATGTAAAAGGTTATGGAGGAAAATGCTAAAGGTATATGCAAATACTATGCCATTCAATATAAGGTATCTAATCATCCATGAATTTTTATGTCTGTAGAGGCCAGAATATGTGGAAGACATTAGAGACAAAAATGAACACACACACACACACACACACACACACACACACACACACACACATATATATGTATATATGTATATATGTAATATTCTCTTCCTCTGTATCACTTAGTCACTAAATATATGTATGAATGTGTGTATGTATATATATATATATATTCAAATATAGATATAGAATTAATGTGTGGAAGACATTAGAGGCAAATGAATATATATGTGTATGTGTGAATATATGACGATATATATATATATATATATACTCAAACAATTTTACAATTTGATCACAATTTAGCAAGTTTGCATATGTACACAATCCTGAGGAATAGAACTTTGTCTTCAGGGAATATATTTAAGGATTCTAGTCAGACAGAAAACCTAATCATTTTTTTAAAGCTAGTCATAACAATCCAAGCCAGAAAGGAGAGCCTGTCATGGAGAGCATCACAGCAATCCATGCAGGAATGACTGGACAATGTCCAGTGGGACAGGGACAACAGAGGGCATCTTTAGGAGACCTTGAGGGATAGAAAGTGACACAGAGAAAGAGAAACATGGGCCTTCTTAACATATGCAACTAATTATGAATGGAGGAGAAAAAAGAGAGACACACATTAACTAAGTCCAAGAGAGAAGGAAAAGTTAGTAGATATCATGATTAGGTTTATGCTTTCTGGGAAGCCCTCTGAAACTAAGTGAGCTTATGCTAAACAATTGAGAATCTATGCAACAGTGATAGCTGACCTAGCGAAATGTCTGCAAAGGATAAGGAGAAGAGACAGACTATGCGCCGACACTAGCGAACAGCCACAAAGTTAGGCCATGACCACAAAAAATAACTGCACAACATTTGGATGAGGGTTAGTCAACAGACTTAATTTAAAAACAGGAGTGGAGAGGGAAACCGATGATACCTGAAAGTATTTTGAATGCAAATTTAACAATGACAGAGTCACCCTGCCTGATTGAGCCTTCCTGGAGAATGAGGAAGGAAGAATAGTCTAATGACAAAGGAAAAAATCATCTTCAAACTGTCAGTCTGCAGCTCCGTGTCACTGTTCCCCTATGAACACTTCCATCTTATCTATAGAATGCTGCCTTTTCATGGCCTGGTGTAGGCTCTCTCAGTCATGCAGTCACTGCCTACAGTGCATCATCTGTGCATCAAGGCGCCCAGTCTGCCATTGAAATCAGGTGTCAGGCCTGGACAACACTTACTAGAAATTCAATGATTCTGTGTGGCCAAAACACTCCATATAAATTAAACCTTTGGATTCTTTGTATTCCTCTTGGTTCAGATGTAATGCTTCCAGGCCACTCAGCTATATCGAGTAAATGATTTTGGTAGGAAACTTGCAATTGACCATGTTCTCAAAAACCTCATTGTCACAATAATAAACTCAGATCAAATACTGCAGATGTGTTCTGTAAACTTTCAACTGTTAAATAACTGTTAACTATTATTAGTAATATGCTTCTGGAGTTTGTAGTGTGGTCAATTAATCACAAAGGATTTTCATCTATATCAACATCACTCAGGAAACAAGTAGTAAGTTAACCTAAAGAATGTACATGGCGTGGAACTGATCAGATCTACAGTTCCCTGCACCCAAATCCTGTGAGGGAAGCAGGAAATCCCAGGAGTGCAGACATCCTGAGACCACAGGACAGACTGCCACTTCTGCACACACCTCCCACATCACCTGTCCAAGGAAAACTGCACAGTGCCTCTGTAATATAGAAGAATATAGAAGCAGACAGCTGCCAGTACCCACGGTTCTGGTCTGTGCCCAGGACCAAACTGATCTGGCCAAACAGCTCCCTGCACCCAAATCCCATGCGGGAGAGAGCTGGACGCTCAGAAGTGTGGACATTCCTGAGAAGTCAGAGGAGAATACCCTCTGCCCACAGTCCATACCCAAGAAGGAATCAAATAGTACCAACTGTGCCCGCTGGGTGCAAGGACCTAGGAGCACTCAGGGCAGGACCCTTTGATTACTGCTGCGCCTAGAGTTGAAAGACAGTCTCCAGGAGCACCTACACACCTGAGAGGAGAGCACCTGTTCCCAGAAAAGGCTGAAAGAAAACAGGAAAACAGTTCTACAGGAGTGCTGACACAGAGGACTACAGCAGGGTCAAGTCACTCCCAGAAACAGCAAGACAAGCAAACACCAGAGACAACACAATGGCAAGAGGCAAGCACAGGCACCTAAGGAACAGAAACCAAGAATACTTGGCATCATCAGAGCCCAGTTCTCCCACCAAAGAAAATACTGGATATCCAAACACAACAGAAAAGCAAGATCTAGATTTAAAATAGCATTTTTTATAATGATGGAGGACTTTAAGAAAGACATAAAGAACTCCCTTAAAGAAATGCAGGAAAACATAAGTAAACAAGTTGAAGCCCTTAGAGAGGAAACACAACAATCCCTGAAAGAATAGAAGGAAACCACAAACAAACAGGTGAAGGAACTGAAAATGGAAATAGAAACAATAAAGAAAGCAAAAAGGGAGACAACACTGGATATAGAAAACCAAAGGAAGAGACAAGGAGCAGTAGATACAAGAAGCACCAACAGAATACAAGGGGCAGAAGATACCATAGAAAACATCATCACAACTGTCAAAGATACAGGAAAACAGGGCACAATGAGAAGACAAACCTAAGGATAATAGGTATAGAAGAAAGTGAAGACTCCCAACTTAAGGGACCAGTAAATATGTTCAACAAAATTATAGAAGAAAACTTCCCTAACCTAAAGAAAGAGATGACCATAAACATACAGAAGCCTACAGAACTCCAAATAGATTGACCAGAAAAGAAACTCCTACCATCACATAACAGTCAAACCACCAACCGCACAAAACAAAGAAAAGAATATCAAAAGCCTTAAGGGAAAAAAGGTCAATGACATATAAAGGAAGACCTATAAGAATTACACCAGACTTCTCACCAGAGACTATGAAACCCAGAAGATCCTTGACAGATGTCATATAGACCCTAAGAGAACACAAATGCCAGCCCAGGTTACTGTATCCAGCAAAAACTCAATTGACATGATTGAGAACCAATATATTCCATGACAAACAAAATTTACAGAATATCGCTTTTACAAATCCAGCTCACAAAGGATAATAGATGGAAAACTCCAACACAAGGAGAAAAACAACACCATACAGAAAGCAAGAATATAATTTCCTTGCATTGAAACCAAAAGAGAGACAAACAAACATAATTCCACCTCTAACAACAAAATAACAGGAAGCAACAATCACTATTCCTTAATATCTCCTACCCATCAATGGACTCAATTCCAATAAAAAGACATAGACTAACCGACTGGGTACATAAAGAGGACCCAACATTTTGCTTCATGCAGGAAACAAACCTCAGAGACAAAGACAGACATTACCTCAGAGTAAATGGCTGGTAAACAAATTTCCAAGCAAATGGCCTGAAGAAACAAGCTGGAGTTGCCATTCTAATATCAAATAAAATTGACTTTCAACCAAAAGTCATTAAAAAAGATAAGGAAGGACACTTCATATTCATCAAAGAAAATTTCCACCAAGATGAACTCTCAATCCTAAATATCTATGCTCCAAATGCAAGGGCACCTACATTCATAAAAGAAACCTTACTAAAGCTCAAAGGACACATTGCACCTCACACAATACTAGTAGGAGATTTCAACATCCCACTCTTACCAATGGACAGATCATGGAAACAGAAATTACACAGAGACATAGAGAAACTAACAGAAGTTATGAAACAAATGGATTTAACAGATATTTGTAGAGCATTCCAAACTACATCAAAAGAATATACCTTCTTCTCAACACCTCATGGTACCTTCTCCAAAATTGACCAGATAATCAGTCACAAAACAGGCCTCGATAGATACAGAAAGATAGAAATAATTCCATGCAACCTATCAGATCAACGCAGACTAAGACTGGTCTTCAATAATAACAACAATGACAGAAAGCCCACATATACATGGAAGTTGAACAATGACAACTTGGTCAAGGAAGAAATAAAGAAAGAAATTAAAGACTTCTTAGAATATAATGAAAATGAAGATACAACATTCCCAAACTTATGAGAAACAATGAAAGCGGTGCTAAGAAGAAAACTCATAGCTCTAAGTGCCTGCAAAAAGAAACAGGAGAGAACATATGTCAGCAGCTTGACAGCACACTTAAAAGCTCTAGAACAAAAAGAAATAAATAAACCCAAGAGGAGTAGAAGGCAGGAAATAATCAAACTCGGGCCTGAAATCAACCAAGTAGAAACGAAAAGGACTATACAAAGAATCAACAAAACCAGAAGCTGGTTTTTAGAGAAAATCAACAAGATAGATAAACCCTTAGTCATACCAACCAGAGGTCACAGAGAGTGTATGCAAATTAACAAAATCAGAAACAAAAAGGGAGACATAACAACAGAATCTGAAGAAATTAAAAAAAAAAATCATCAGATCCTATTATAAAAGCCTCTATTCAACAAAACTGGAAAATATGGAGGAAATGGACAATTTTCTAGACAGATACCAGGTACCAAAGTTAAATCAGGAACAGATAAACCATCTAAACAACCCCATAACCCCTAAAGAAATAGAAGCAGTTATTAAAAGTCTCCCAACCAAAAAGAGCCCAGGACCAGATGGGTTCAGTGCAGAATTCTATCAGACCTTCATAGAAGACCTAATACCAATACTATCCAAACTGTTTCACAAAACAGAAACAGATGGAGCACTACCAAATTCCTTCTATGAAGCCACAATTACTCTTATACTGAAACCACACAAAGACCCAACAAAGAAAGAGAACTTCAGACCAATTTCCCTCATGAATATTGATGCAAAAATACTCAATAAAATTCTTGCAAATCAAATCCAAGAACACATCAAAACAAGCATCCATCGTGATCAAGTAGGCTTCATCCCAGGGATGCAGGGATGTTTTAATATACAAAAATCTATCAATGTAATCCACTATATAAACAAACTCAAAGATGAGAACCACGTGATCATTTCATTAGATGGTGAGAAAGCATTTGACAAAATTCAAAACCCCTTCATGAAAAAAGTCCTGGAAAGATCAGGAATTCAAGGCCCATATCTAAATATAGCAAAAGCAATATATAGCAAACCAGTAGCCAAAATCAAACTAAATGGAGAGAAACTTGGAGCAATACCACTAAAATCAGGGACTAGACAAGGCTGCCCACTCTCTCCCTACTTACTCAATATAGTACTTGAGTCCTAGCAAGAGCAGTCAGACAACAAAAGGAGGTCAAGGGGATACAAATTGGAAGGGAAGAAATCAAAATATCACTATTTGCAGATGATATGATAGTATACTTAAGTGACCCCAAAAGTTCCACCAGAGAACTACTTAACCTGATAAACAACTTCAGCAAAGTGTCAGGGTATAAAATTAACTCAAATGAATCATTTGCCTTCCTCTACTCAAAGGATAAACAGGCTGAGAAAGAAATTAGGGAAATGACACCCTTCACAATAGTCCCAAATAATATAAAATTTCTTGGTGTGACTTTAACCAAGCAAGTGAAAGATCTGTATGACAAGAACTTCAAGTCTCTGAAGAAAGAAATTGAGGAAGATCTCAGAAGATGGAAAGATCTTCCATGCTCATGGATTGGCAGGATTAAAATAGTAAAAATGGCCATTTTGCCAAAAGCAATCTACAGATTCAATGCAATCCCCATCAAAATTCCTACTCAATTCTTCCTTGAGTTAGAAAAAGCATTTTCCATTTCATTTGGAATAACAAAAAACCCAGGATATCGAAAACTATCCTCAACAATAAAAGAACTTCTGGGGGAATCACCATCCCTGACTTCAAGTAGTATTACAGAGCAATAGTGATAAAAACTTCATGGTATTGGTACAGAGATAGGCAGGTAGATCAGTGGAACAGAATAGAAGACCCAAAAATGAACCCACACACCTATGGTCAATTGATCTTTGACAAAGGAGCCAAAACCATCCAATGGAAAAAAGATAGCATTTTCAACAAATGGTGCTGGAGGTCAACATGTAGAAGAATGCAGAACAATCCATTCTTATCACCATGTGCAAAGCTTAAGTCCAAGTGGATCAAGGACCTCCACATCAAACCAGATACATTCAAACTAATAGAAGAAAAAAAGTGGGCACTGGGGAAATCTTCCTGGACAAAACACCAATGCCTTATTCTCTAAGATCAAGAATTGACAAATGGGACCTCATAAAACTGCAAAGCTTCTGTAAGGCAAAAGACACTGTCATTAGGACAAAATGGCAACCAACAGATTGGGAAAAGATCTTTACCAATCCTACATCTGATAAAGGGCTAATATCCAAAATATATAAACAACTCAAGAAGTTAGACTCCAGAGAGCCAAATAACCCTATTAAAAATGGGGTACACAGCTAAACAAAACATTCTCAGCTAAGGATTATCGAATGCCCAAAAAGCACCTAAAGAAATGTTCGACATCCTTAGTCATCAGGGAAATGCAAATCAAAACAACCCTGAGATTCCACCTCACACCAGTCAGAATGGCTAAGATAAAAAATCTCAGGTGACAGCAGATGCTGGCAAGGTTGTGGAGAAAGAGGAACACTCCTCCATTGTTGGTGGGATTGCAACTGGTACAACCACTCTGGAAATCAGTCTGGAGGTTCCTCAGAAAATTGGACATTAAACTACCTGAGGACCTAGCTTATACCTCTTCTGGGCATATACCCAAAAGATGCTCCAACATACAACAAAGACACATGCTCTACTATGTTCATAGCAGCCTTATTTATAATAGTAAGAAGCTTAAAAGAACCCAGATGCCCTTCAACAGAGGAGTGGATTCATTTACACAATGGAGTACTACTCAGCTATCAGTAACGATGACTTCATGAAATTCATAGGCAAATGGAATGAACTAGAAAATATCATCCTGAGTGAGGTAACCCAATCACAGAAAAACACACTTGGTATGCACTCATTGATAAGTGGATATTAGCCCAAAAGCTGGAACTACCAAGATGCAATCCACAAACCACAGGAAGTTCAAGAAGAAAGATGACCAAAATGCAGATGCTCCCATTCCTTCTTAAAAAGGGGAAAAAATATCCATAGGAGGGGATATGGAAGCAAAGTTTAGAGCAGCAACTGAAGGAACAGCCATTCAGAGCCTGACCCACATGTGGCCCATATATATACAGTCCCCAAAACTAGATAAGATTGATGAAGCTAAAAAATGCATGCTGAAAGGGACCGGATACAGATCTTTCCTGAGAGACACATCCAGAGCAGGTCCAATACAGAGGTCAATGCTAGCAACAAACCACTGAACTGAGAACAGGACCCCCTTGGGGGAATTAGAGGAAAGATTGAAAGAGTTGAAGGAGCTTGCAACCCCAAGAACAACAATACCAACCAACCAGAACTTCCAGGACTAAACCACCACTGATAGACTATACATGGACTGGACCCCGGCTCCAACTGCATATGTAGCAGAGAATAGCCTTGTTGGGGCACTAGTGGAAGGGGAAGCCCTTGGTCCTGCCAAGGTTGGACCCCCAGTACAGGATAATATGGGGGGAGTAAAGGGGATGGATGGGGGATACCTGTATGGGGGAGGGGGAAGGGATGGAGGCTTCTGGACAGGAAACCAGGAAAGGGAATAACATCAGAAATGTAAGTAAAGAAATTTATCTAATAAAATAAAAAGAAAGAAATATATGACATTATAACAAAGTTCATACTGTGCAAAAGAAAAAAACATAAATTATACATTGAAGATGGCACCCTTATAAATATAGAGGAAGTTTGTGTTGTTCCTTAAACAAGTGATTCTCAATCTATAAGTTGAAACCCTTTTGGGGGTGGTCAAACAAACTTTTCACATGAGTCACAAGACCATTGGAAAACACAGATATTATATTATGACCCATAACAGTAGCAAAATTCCAATTACAGAATAGTAGCAAAATAATTTTGATGGTTGGGTACAATATGAGGAACTATATTAAAGGGTCGCAGCATTAGGATGGTTGAGAACATCTTAAACTAACACGATCCACCAATAGGTAGTACTATATACATTGTGTAAGGAGCCTATTACACCTGAGAAAATGAAAAGTATGTTAATTACATTGTCATATTCTTGGAGTGATAGGATCAGAGCATTATCTTAGAATAAAAATCTTGTTACAAAATGATTAACTAAAGCCAGACAAGACGCAGAGGAGCAGGTGTTTCAGACGCTGGCCTTAATAGAAGCAGCGAGCGGTGAGGGAGAACTCAAGCCCTCACAGTTTACATCCACACAAAGGGCACTTAGGTGGAAAGGAAAGGGGGAGAGATATGAATGTTTAAATGTTTTAAAGCTAAAACACTCTAACTCGTGAAGAACATGATGGGGAATCTAGTAGTTCCAAAGAATGTGAAGAAATAATAATAATAATAATAATAATAATAATAATAATAATAATAATAATAATAAAAACAACCAGCAGTCTTGGAAATCAAAGTAGATGTGAACGCTCACACTCCATGATCACACGCAGAAATGAGATTGGTGACAGCAAACTCACCTTCCTGATACCCTATTTGAAAACAGGAATGTGATTTCTTGAAAAAAAAAACAAAAAAAAAACTCTTTGTTTGAGAAAGTGCTCTGTTACTGGGTGTTTTGTATGAAGAGAAAAAACAGAGACAGGGGGACTCCTTCCACTGACAGGAAAGACGTGAAAGCCACGGAGATGATGAAACCGGAGCTTGAACCACCCTACTGCTCTCAACATTTCCGGAGTTTCAGAGTTATTTTTTCTGCAGAGACTGCTATGACAGCTCATACTGAGCGGATCGCCATTAGCAAGGAAACAAAACAGGACAGAATAAATCCCAGTTGCTTTCCTATGTGACCACGGGATAATTTTAAACACAAACATTTCCTTTGATTTGGTGTTATGGCATCTAAGCCCATTTTTATAACTGAAACCCATGGCTGTATATTTATTCCCAAACACTTAAAAGAGAGGCAGACAACAACCATATTTTCAAGAGAAGCAGGCTTTTTTGTTCAGACCACAGATCAATGTTAAGGGGGGGCCATCAGGCAGATGAGCCCAGAATTGAGACAACACGCTCTGTCAATGGATTTGCCCTCCCATTCAAGGGGAGACGAGTTATCCTAAAGTGATGGTACGTGATTCCATTTTAAGAACACAGTTTTGAAGCTGAAAAGGGGGAAATATCCTTCCCATTACAAACAACGCTTAAGGGTTCTGCAGAGGAAATGCACTAAGATGAATTAGTCGGGAACGTCATTTTATGTTAAAAAATGATTTAATAGTTCATTAAATGTCCTGACATTAGCATTTTTGCGTAAAGCTGTATCAAGAGTGTGGGGGTTTCTGAGTCCCTCTGAAAGTCAACATTTGGAAGACAGTGTTTATAGAGCTACATGGTCACTTTACGTATGAAATGGCGGTCACTGGGGTAAATGTGGCTGGATAGCTGGTTTTATTTTGGTAGGCCATTAAAGGACTGGGGCTGCCAAGTTCATCTTTCATTTGGACGGTCTACAAGAACCCATTTACAGCTGGCTGACTCGTCCTAAGGGGTCTCCAGCAGAAAGCTAGCTTTTTGGAATATCGCCTTAAGAAATTATTTAATTACAAGTTTTACAATGTGTAAGGTGCTCCTGCCAAGACCACCTAAAAACTTGCTTATAGTCAGGTAATAGACGTGTCAAAGCAAAACCCTGACAACCGAATTTTCTAGAAAAACGTAAGTGCTTATGCTCCCCACGGTCCATTCCTGGTCTAAAGGAGCCTTAAATAAGCAAAAGGTCTTTTCCCTTCTTCAACAGATGTAGACGGTGGTTGCGTTCTCTTGTTATTTAAAAAGTTTTTTAAAAATTGCTGTGAGAATTGGCAGTACAACTCAGTCACAAATTAAAATGACTTTAAATGATAAGTGACCAAGTGAGGGTGTTTAATAGAACATGTACCCAGTGATATTGTGGGTGCCTATATTAAAAATAGTAAGGTTTGAGTGGCTAATGTGCTACTATAAAGCTTTCAGAAAATGATGATCTGTAAGAAGAGACCGGTTAGGAATAGGAAAAGGAGTCAGAGCATGTCCCCTCTCCCAGTCCCTGGCCTTCGTTGCTTGTAGGCTTTTCTTTCAGCTCACACAGTTCGTGATCAGCCCAGCTGTGCCAGCATGACGTCACGGGAGAAACATTTAATTTGGAATATGAAGATCCAGATTGAAACTCCGGACTGAACTTAAGAAATTACACATGCCATTCTAAATCTAGGAGATGGGGCGTATGGGGTGATCTGGGAGGATGTCCCATCACTCAGAAAAGCACAGAACCACGTGTGAGCAGTCACAGGGAATACAAAGGCTTCCGTGTGGCCCCTTGGCAGCCATCTCAGCGTTGGATACAGAAGTCTTGTCACAATGGATTAGGAACCGACCTTTCTGGCCCTAGCGATCTTACATCCACAATAACGTGACCTGTGGCAATACCCGCCCCTTTGGTATTACATCACGAGCTCTGAGTAAACTGAGGTTTATAATCTCATTACAAAGCTGAGGATAAAGAACTCAGCCAAATATGCACGGGGATTCCCAAGCATCGTGTGCAGAACCACTCAGGAAGCACTGCGAAGATGCAAATGCATGCTTCCAGACAGACCTAGGGGTACAGTAAGCCTCGGTGGTTTTTTGTTTTTTTTTGTTTTTTTTTTTTTGATTTGTTTCTTTTTGGGGAATTCTGTACCTTATGTTTTGACTATATGTATGCCAATTAAAACTCCTTTGAGATTTTTCATCGCACTTCAGTCAAATGTATAAGATTAAAGAAATAAGACAAATGCTGGCCCAGATGCAAGGATGGAGAAACACCTTTTCATTAGTGGGGTTAGGGATGCCAACTGATGTTTGTCTCCATGGAAACCACAATGGACATGCCTCAAAATACTATAAATAGATCTGCCAAGTGACTCAGTTCTACCGCTCTTGGGTGTCTATATCCTACTACAGAGGTACCTGCTCAGCCATGTCCACTGGTGCTCTGCTCACAATAAGAACCTTGAAGTGGAAATGACCTAGATGTCCATCGGTTGACAAATCAATAATCAATATATAATAAACTTGCACAGCAATCTACATTTTACCAGCACCTACAAAGGTGGTTCTAATACACAGAGTCAAAAGACCACACAGAAGAAAAGTCAGAGAATGGGATCCTGTTTTGTGTCTCACAGCAGGATTTGACTCCATATCCGCCCCGTGAGACTGGCGGGCTTCAGTGTTCTCATCTACAAAAAAGAAGAGGACAGGAATATGGACAAGTTGGTCAGTTGTAACACCAATAGTCAGTGCACGCTTAATGTGAAAATGTTGTCTGTGTTATCCTTAACACCCTTGGGACACAGGAAACTGCTGGTGCTAACTGGCTCCCCAATCTGCCCTGTACCAGTGGGTAGAGAATTCTGGGTAAAGGAGAGAGAAACAAAGGAAGAGGCTGAACTAAGTCTGTTTGTGTTTAGTCAGTGTTGGAGATGAGAAGAAACTCAGAGCAAAGGAGAAACAATAGATGAATTAGCAGGGACACAGGGAATGACCTGTTGCTGCATGAGACCCTTACAGGAAGTGGCCACTGCAGTGGAGACTGGAGTCGGGGACAGGGGAGAGATGTGTAAACCGAAAGACCACAGGCCTCACGAGTGCGGCTCCTCTGCCTCGTGACTTAGAGCATCATTTGTTAGCTCTGTTTGCTTTTGTATTTTCAGGATGCTGGTGACAGAGCCCAGGTTTCCACACACGCTAGGCGAGTGATCCACACTGAACCACCTCCTTAGCCCTTAAAATGACAATTGTAAAAGGCAGCACCAGTAGATCTCGCCCATGAAGAAAAAGGATACGAAAAAATCCATTTATAAAAACCATTCTTGTTACAAAGTAATTATTTACAAATTAACTCACCACAAGGAACCTCAATTCATTAATATATTAAAAAATATATATTTCAGCATAGTGGTACATGTATCCTTGTGGCATGGGTGGGGCATCTTTTGGGTATACGCTCAGGAGTGGTATAGCTGGGTCTCCAGGTAGAACTATTTCCAATTTTTGGAGGAACCACCAGATTGATTTCCAGAGTCACGGTTCAAGTTTGCAATCTCTCCGGCATTGGGGGAGTGTTCCTCTTTCTCCACATCCTCACCAGCATGTACTGTCATTCAAGGTTTTTATCATGGTTATTCTGATTGGTGTCTGGTTGAACTTCAGGGTCGTTTTGATTTGCATTTCCCTGATGATTACGGGTGTTGAGCATTTCTTTAAGTGCTTCTTGGCCACTGGAGATTCCTCTGTTGGCAGCCTTATAATCAAACACTGGAAGCAACCCAGATGTCCTTCAACCGAGGAATGGAGACAAAACATGTGGTTCGTTTGCACAAAGGAATACTATTCAGCTATTTAAAACAAGGACATCATGAATTTCTCAGGCAAATGGACAGAATTAGAAACTATCATCCTGAGTGAAGTAACCCAGACCTAAAAGGACATGCATGGTGTGTACTCACGGATAAGTGGATATCAGCCAAAAAGTACAGAACACTCTTGATACAACCCAGACTGGAAGAAGTTTAACCAGAAGGAGGACCCAAGGGAGGATGCTTCAATCCCACTTAAAAGGAGAGCAAAATAATCATGGGAGACAAAGGGAGGGAGGGACCTGAGTTGGAGAAGGGAGGGGGAGGGGGAGGATGAAGTATGAGGAAGACACATGAGAGAAGCCCGGAGGGCCAGGAGAATGAATGGAAATATGCAACTGCTGGGGGTGGGGGAGGAACATCTAGAAAGTCCCGGAGACCTGGGATGTGAGAGGTTTTCAGGACTCAGTGGGGTGACTTTAGCCAAAATGCCCAACAGTGGGGATATGGAACCTGAAGAGTCCACCTCTAGTAGATGGGCAGGGCTCCCACTGGAAGGATAGGGTCACCAATCCACCTTCAAAATTTTTGACCCAGACTTGTTTCTGTCTAAAAAAATGCAGGGACAAAAATGGAGCAGAGACTAAACGAATGGCCAACCAGTGACTGGCCCAACTTGGGATCCATCCCATGTGGGCACCAAACCCTGACACTATTACTGAGCCATGTTGTACTTGCAGATAGGAGCCCAGCACGGCTGTCCGCTGAGAGGCTCTACCAGCAACTGACTGACACAGATGCAGATACTTACAGCAAACTGTAGCACTGAGGTCGGGGGACCCCTGTGGAAGAGTTAGGAGAAGGATTGAAGGAGCTGAAGGGGATTGCAACCCTATAGGAAGACCAACAGTGTCAACTAACCCAGACCCCTAGGAGCTCCTAGAGACTGAGCCACCAACCAAAGAAAATGCATGGGCTGGTCTGATCCCCTGGCACATACGTAGCAGAGGGCTGCCAGGTCTGGCTTCAGTGGGAGAGGATGAGCCTAACCCTGCAGAGACTTGATGCACCAGGGAAGGGGGTGCCTGCGGTTGTGGGAGCCTCTCAGAGGCAAAGTGGAGGGAAGGAGTGAAGAACTCTGGAAGGTAGGACGTGGAGGGGGCAACATTTGGAACATAAACAAACAAACATTTCAAGAGCTGACAAGAGGTTCAGTGGGTAAAGGAACTCTATGCCTGGCTTGATAGCCTGAGTTCACTCTCCAAGATCCACAGCATGAAAAGAGAGAATTGTGGTCCTCTTACCTCCACACATATGCCATGGCACACCCATGCGTCCCCTGTACACATACACAAACAACTGTAATTTAAAAATCAACTTGCCAAAAATAATTTAAATTTTCAATAAAGTAAATATCAGCTTTTATTGAAAACAAAGCACTATTTGCTTATTATAGGACCTCAGATTATTGCACAGTTCCAGAAATAGATTAATAGCTTCAGATAGGAACTGATATATGTGAGAGAGAGAGAGAGTGTGTGTGTGTGTGTGTGTGTGTGTGTGTGTTTCTATGTGTTTGTATGTGCCTGTCTCTGTGTCTGTGTGTGTGTGTGTGCCTGCATTTGTGTGTGTGTGTGTGTGTGTGTGTGTGTGTGTGTGTGTGTGAGAGAGAGAGAGAGAGAGAGAGAGAGAGTCTGTTTCTATATGTGAGCCTGTGTCTGTGTCTGTATCTGTGTCTGTTTGTCTGGGCATGCCTGTGTTTGTTTGTGTGTGTTTGTGTGTGTGTGTGTGTGTGTGTGTGTGTGACAGTGCGTGTGTGTGTATGTCTCTCTGTCTGTCCTGTGTCTGTGTGTGTGCCTGTGTCTATGTGTCTATGTGTGACCTTCTGTCTATGCCTGTGTATCTGTGTCTGTGTGTCTATGTGTGCCTGTATCTGTGTGTGTGTGTGTGTGTATTTCTGTGTACGTGCCTGTGTCTGTGTATTTGTGTGTTCTTATGTCTGTTCCTCTATCTGTGTGTGTGTCTGTCTGCCTGTCTGTGTATCTGTCTGTCTGTGTGTGTGTCTGTGTCTGTATGTGTTTTCTAATTACAATTAGAATCTCCTTTTTATCAGAAGTAGAAACACTTTTTTATTAAAAAAAAGAATATGTACAAAGAATTGAGAGGATTGTGACTCTATTTTTAATTTCTTTTATTTTTGAGATTATAACATAGTTGCAACAATCCCACCTTCCCCCTTTCTCTCTCTAGCCTTCCCTGCTTTCTTTCAATACCTCTCCTTGCTTTCTTTCAAATTCATGGCCTCTTAATTGTTGTTAATTAATTGCTGTTACATACATATATGTATGTACACATATTCCTAAATACATCCTGCTCTATATAGTTTCTGTTTATACATTTTCAGGGCTATTTGGTACTGGATAACCAATCAATGTGATCTTCCATGGAGAAGACTAATTCTCCCACTCTGTATTCCTTGGTTGTCTGGACTTCTTTGTGTTGGGTTGAGGTCTCCCGGCTTCCCCTGTCCACTTCACCAGGGTCTGTTGTGGTTATCCTTGTTCAGTTCCCATCAGGGTAGTCATGCTGATAAGATGTTATGGGTGTAGTTTCTGACATTCTTAGGAAACACAATCCCACGGCAAACGCCCTGATCATCTGTCTCTTACAACATCTCCACCACTCTTGCACAATGTTCCCTGAGCCTTAGATGCAGGAATGTTTTATAGACACATCCACTGGGACTGGGCACCACACCTCCACCCTTTGATTAGTTGTGGTTTTCTTTAATGGCCTCTCCATTGCAAAGACAAGTCTCCTTGATAAGGGGTGAAGACTACATTTGTCTGTGTGTATAAGGATAAGTATTTAGAGTATAATAAAGTAATGGCTGTCAGTTCTCCAAAATGTATACTTTCACTAACCCTAAGTACTTGGCTAGGTTTCCAGTAGCAGGCTGTCTCCTTCTTATTAAGGGAACTGAATATCCATTCTGTTACAATTCTTTACTTTTATTTTCAGATGAAGTTGCCATCTGAAAATGCAATCATAATCACTGTTCTATTTATAGTAAAGGGTAAATTATACCAGCAGAAGTAAGCTAAACACTGTAAATTGTCAATAATCAGCTTGGATAATCTGATTTAACTTCATAAGAACATGGGTAGCTTCATCAAATTCATAAGGTAATAGCTGAAAAAAATCACAAAGTGCTGACATACTAAAAACCTATCCTGTTCCTCCTTTCAGATGAGTTTACCTGGGTCCTTGTAAGTCAACTAATCCTCCAGGAAATATGATTCTATCTAAACCCCAGAATAGAAATAACCTAGAACTATTTGCCATTGGTCATTAATTTCTCTACTGATGTAGAATTCTTCTTAATTTTTTCTTTTCCTTTCTATTTGTGGAATTTTTTAAAATAGTTTTATTAATTCTTTGAGAATTTCATACAATGTACTTTGATCATAGTCACTTCTGCTTTTTCCCCCTACATCCCCCAAAATCCACCCTTACCTTCCTGCACCCCCAACTTCAAGTCTTCTTTCTGTTAGCAACCCATTGTCTCCAATGTGTACTATTCATATACTGCTGGGTATGGATCCATCACACATGCACACGCACACAAACACACACGCACACACACGCACTCACACACACATCTGACTTATATAGAAGTGTTGAATTAGTTACTCTACACATGGAATAATGCTCCTTCTAGAAGCTGTCAATTACCAAGTTAACAATCCAGTGCCAGGTGTAAATACCTCCCTTCCCCTCAAATTGCTGGTCACACTATTTTCTCAAGGTAACAAAAGAAACGTGGAAAAAATCTTTCCTTTAATACCCCTCCATTTCTTCAGGTCTTTCTCTTCTTTTTGCAGCAAGGGTCTCTTTCTAGTGTCATAGCTTCTACAGGTAGTCCAAATTAAACACAAAAAAAAAAACCCTGAAGACTTGATTCTAAGATAAACATATGAGTGAGAACATGTGATGTTTGTAGTGGGGAGATTACCTTGGATGTATTCCGTTACCTTGAAGAAAACTGATTCTCCCCTCCCCAGGTGCCATGAATTGTCCATCCCTCCTCAGTAAGGGGCGGGAGCTCATCAGCCCCTCTGTGCTCCATTCTAAAATGAAGACTGACTTCTTTGTGCAGGTCTTGCACAGACAAACACAGCTACGGTGAGTTCGTGAGTATAATGGCCCTACCATGTCCAGAAGACACTGTTGGTTCCAGTGTTCCCAACATTTGGCTCTTACAATTTTTCTGTCTACTCTTTCACATGGTCCCTGAGTCTTTGAGTGGCGTGATATAAACACCCCATTTGTGGATTAATGGAACTGACATTTATTGTCCACACTTTGGTCAGTTGTAAGTCTCTGCACTAACCATTGCCCACCAAACAAAAAACTTCTCTGGTGAAGTTTGAGAGCTGCACTAATCTCTGGGCAGGGAGATACAGAGTTAGAGAGTTGTCTGACACTCTGATTATTTACCAGAGTAATAGTAATGGGTTCATCCTTATGGTCTGTGAGCTCCCCAATTATTGCTTCTTAGCAAGATTGACAGTGCCAGGCATGCATTTCTTCCTGTGGATTAGACCTTGAATCCAATAAGAAAGTAACAGATGACCCTTATAACATTCATGCCACTCTTGCATCCAAAAACATATCTTGCCACACTGATCATCATCATAGTTCACAAAGTCTGCAAGTTGAGAAAGACTGATGAGTTTTCCTCCCCCAAGAAGCCTACATAGCACCATCCAATACTATGAAAGCTCTCCAGGAAGGACACTGCTTCCTGATCAAAGCCAACTTGATTTGTTGTTGCCCTGTGTCCAACGTGTGTGAAATGTTCAGCAACAGTGTCTTACCATCAGGTTCTGATGGACAACCAAGAGTGTTGAGAATAGCCTTTATTGTTTTGGTGTTCTCTGACCAACAACTTGAGGGGAGGGGAGGTATTTACACCTGGCACTGGATTTTTTATTTGGCAATTGACAGCTTCTAGGAGGAGCATTATTCCATGTGTAGAGTAACTCCAATTTGATACTTCTATGTGAGTCCAGTGTGTGTATGTGTGTGTGTGTGTTTGTGTTTGTGTGTGTGTCTGTGTTATAAAAAGATAGGTTTATCTCTTCTACCACTTCCTGTTTCTTCCCTGCCCTTCCAACTCTCTCCCCCATTATAAATCTTATCACATGTTCTCACTCATATGTGTATTTTAGAATCAAATCTTTAGTTTGTGTGTTTAATTTCGGTTACGTATAGAAGCTATGAAACTAGAAAGGGATCCTCACTGGAAAAGAAGAGAAAGACCTGGAGAAATTGAGAGGTATTTAAGGAAAGCCATCTTGGAGGCAGCTGTGCCTATCATGTATGTGGCACACATATAATGTAGATCATATAATTACATCATTAGGAATCACTAACTAGCCTAGGGAGAATGTTCAAATGGGACATTGCACTAGAAAAGGTTTACCTTAAAATAAAGCATGGTAGAAAAGTGGAGAATTATCTGAAATGATGTCTACATGTTACTATGATGTGAAACAGAAACTGCCCCGAGAATGCCACAATAACAGAAGTGTTGCTCTCTGGTGCATAGAAAATGCACGTTGTTCCCACCAGCATTCACTCCTTGCTCTTGCCAGCTGAGATAAAATGACCAACGTAAGCTTCACTTCACTAATCTGATTCTGGCTAATGCCCCAAGGGAAGCTATCAGCATGTCTCCTTCAATTGCCTCCTAGGGAACAAGGGAGACATATTTGGCCTATTAAAAACAATGGCTGCATTATCTTCTGAACCGGCCTGATGGGGACCTGTGCTTCTGTTTACAACTGCTCAATTCATCCAGCTCTTAGATTACCTCCCTTCGATGCATTCAAAACCAATTCAAGCCATGAGTGGGAAAGAATTAAACCTAGTGAAAGAGGAGCATCTCCCATGGTTGTAGCTGCCCTAGTGTCCCTCAGTCTATTTTCATGCACGTAGAATTCATAGTCTGCCAAAAACCCAAACTTCCAGCAATACAAAGTTGGTGGCAAAAGCTAGGGATTTGTCTCAAAATGAACGAAGACTAATTTGTGTCCCAGATGTTACAATTATTAGTTGTCCAAATTTCAGTTTACTGCACTAAATCTTTCTGTGCCTCAACCTGTCCATCAACAAAGATAATAATGCATATTCCATGAGTACACAGACACAAAGTGTGTGTGTGTGAGTGTGTGTGTATGAGTGTGTGTGTGTGTGTGTTGTGTTATACTCAGCCAATGTTAGTTACTTTATAAACATTCCTTTAAAAATGTTTAAATAAATATAATTTCAGTGGACTTCAACCTAAAGGGTAGAAAAGGAAAACCCAAGCAACAGTGGAAAAATGTGAAGATTTTGTTTTACACAAATTTGTTTTTCCCTTAAGTTCAATTGTAATTAGATATAAATTGGATTCCCTTTGGTACGAATATAATCATATAAGAAATGTTTCATAATTCCACTTGTTTAGAAAATCTACAATAGAAGCTGAGAGTAATATAATGGTTGTTGGGTCTAGAGGAGAAAGAGAGAGTTTACTGGATCCAGATTTTCATTTATGCAAAATGAATGAATCTGAAGATCCTGTGTACATACATTCTGCCTACAGCTGGCAATGTGCCATGGACTTGAAATAGTTGCTGACAGAACCACCTCATGTTCGCATTCTTCTGCCACCAAAACAGCACAGGAAATTTCGGGGGTGATGGACACGGTCATCATCTTGACTGTGACGGTGGTTTCATAGGTTTACGGGTATGACCAATCTCACCAAATTGTAACTATCAATACGGAGATTGTCTGACCACCTAATGGGTTCCTTCTCCTCCTCCTCCTTCTTCTTCTTCTCCTCCTCCTCCTCCTCTTCTTCTTCTTCTTTTTTTTCTTCTTCTTTAATATGTCAGACATGTTCAAGTGAAAATTCCCATTCCCTCCATCAAATCCATCTTGACTACTAAGAAAATAACAGCATTCCTCTATAAGATGAGCAAAGGGTCGAAATCACCATGGAAATCATCAAGGTCAACCCAATGAAGAGAATCTGAGGAGTCAGAATGTGTGGCCACCTGAACTACAAGAAGATTCCCTGTGTCTCTCAGCATGCTTTTTCCAAAAAAAGTGAAATCCTGCTACAAAGTCTAGTCCGAAAAGTGTGGTCCTCACCCTCCTCAGGGAAACTTCTCTTTGCGACAGAGACTCTACAGGAAATCAGAACCAATCAGTCAAAGTGCAGAGCAATGGAATCCAGTCCCAACGGACACATATACAAAGCAACTCACACACCTAAGGCTCAGGGAGCATCCTGGAAGAGAAAGCGGAAAGACTGTAAGAACCAGAAGATCAGGGAGTTTGCTGTGAGAATATTTCCTAGGAATGTCAAAAACTACACTAATACAGTGTCACCAACATGGCCGCCTAAACACCAGCTGACCAAGGACAACTCCAGACAAAGTGAACAGGGGGATACACAAGAGGATTCAACCCTGCACAAAGAACTACAGGCAACTAAGGGGTGCTGAGAGTCAGGGAAATATTCTTCCCCAGGGAAGAACACCAATTTGTTATCTCATACCAAATCATCAGCTCTGAAAGCATGCATGCTTTTAGCATTATACAGACTAATGTGTGTGTGTGTGTGTGTGTGTGTGTGTGTGTGTGTGTGTAAACAACAAATAACGGAAAAAAGAAGCCATGTATTTGAAGGAAAAAAGGAGGGTATATAGAAGGGTTTGCAGAAAAGAAAGAGAAGGGAGAAATAGTAGGCATGGTAGCCACCTACAGTCCCATAACTCAGGAGGCAGGCATGGGATCATGGGGCAAGCTGAGTAGCTAAATTAGCTGATTTCCTATGCTCTAGGTTCAACTGACACCATCTCCACACATAAATTGGAGAGTGATTAAAATATCCAACGTTAAATCTGGGCCCCCACACATGAATACATCACACACACACACACACACACACGTGTCCATAAATACATACTCATAAAAGTATGAATAAATAATAAAAATGTAGCAAACACAGAAAAGATTGGAACACAGCCTCAGCAAGTAAACAGCTCACTGTCTCCTCGTGAGTGACCCAGAACATTACAGAACTTGATTGGAAATGGATGTGACTGCTGAGTGGACTGGATTTCTCCTCATTTCAACATGAATGTACAGCTTCACTGAGTAAAGCATTAAAAAATGAGTCCTTGTCTGAATTTTGCTTTCTGAGAAAGGGATCTTGAAGTAACACTATAGGCTACAGAGTGAAATTCCATCCCCACAATAGAAGCTGCTCTGGGAAACTTTGGTTAAATGTGGACCAGCTGTGAGGTACACCTTGAAGATGATACCAGAGGAAACATGTTGTGGGTTGAACGTGTCCCCCTAAAAGATGAAGTCCTTGGAATGTATGATTATGATCTTGTTTGGAAATCAGACAGGTTGAATGGGTGTTTTTAGGGTTGGCTCTAATCCAATTTGACTGATGTCCTTATCAAAAAGGAGAAATTTGAGCCTAGAGGCAGACACAGAGGGAGAACACAGGAGAGGATATGCCAAGGAACGCCTGAGCTACTAGACACCAGTGAAAAGGCCTGAAACAGATCCTGATCAGAGGCTTCAAAAAGAAAGGACCTGATCATACCCTGGATTCAGCCTTCCAGATACTAGACCTGTGAGACAGTAAATTCTGGTGTCGAAACCAGCCAGCTTGTAGTATGTGGTTTCAGCCATACTGGGATAATAAAACACCATCAAAAGAACAGCGCTGGACTTGTGCCTCGGTGGAAGAGTTCGTGCTAAGTACACAAACAGCCCTGGTTTCCATGCTAGAGCAGAAGGAAAAGGGAAAGCACTGGTTCCAACCTGATTTAAAGGTCAAAACAAGACCACAAACCCAGGGGTATAAACAAACTAGTCGCTTAAGATATAATGTCAAAAAGGGCACAGACCAGACAGACCTCAGTAGGGAACATTAAAGGACTGGCGAGACAGGACTGCAGTGTCGAAGCAGAGGTTAGGCTGGCTGGTGAACAGGGATTCAGCAAGGTGCTTCCAAATATCTGATATGCAAACCCTGCGAAAGGGTCATTCAACCCCTGAAAGGGTCTCCACCCACAGGTTGAGAACCCCTGGTGTGGCAGGGACTCAGAGTAACCTAGCAGATGAGGAAAATCTTCCTGGAGAATGTGGGGTCCGACTTCATTGTGAAGATTGAAAAAACTGGCAAGATGTGACAGAAGATAATTGCTTTCATATGGAACCTGGCACCGTCTCAATATAGGACTATGTATGTAGCAGCAGTATGTGCCTTTAAAGGGTTTCCATACGCGTGCCTAACACAGCTAAAGTGTGGCACCAGCGCTAAAGAGATGGCCCGGGAATTAAAACCACATACTGCTCTTCAAAGGAGTCAAGTTTGATTTCTAGCGCCCATGCCAAGAAGCTTACAACCTCCCATGACCTCCCACTGTAGGCGATGTAACACTCTCCTCTAACACCCTTGGGCACCTGAACTCACATGCACTTACTCACACATATATACACAGTCAAAAATAAAGCTTTTTTTTTTATAAGTATGGCACTTCTGAAGCTGGAGAGCCCACAAAGCAATGATCTGCAGAGGCAGTACTCATAGAACAGAAC
The DNA here is from genome assembly GCF_011064425.1 of Rattus rattus. Classification (NCBI taxonomy): domain Eukaryota; kingdom Metazoa; phylum Chordata; class Mammalia; order Rodentia; family Muridae; genus Rattus; species Rattus rattus. The sequence continues at coordinate 101,869,297 of NC_046154.1, read as the reverse complement.
AGCAGTGACCAGTGGGAATAACCAACCGGCCCTGATGGGAGAGGGACAGTGTATACACCGTGTAAAAACTGACTGTGTCTGCTCAATGCATCTCAGACACCACAACCCTGGGACCATTGAGGATGAGCAGAAAGGGAGGGCTTTGCAGGGGCTTGCAATGGCAAATGGAAGCAAAGCCAGGGGAAATAAAAATTTAAATAACAAAGGTCTCAGAGGCTGCTGCACATAACCAAGAATGAGTAAATAAAGCAAGCAAGATATATCACCCCGTCCTGTCAGTCAACATTCGGTCCAATCCGCATTTGCATTTATTTTATCATCTTGTGTTAATTTGTCATCATTATCACTTACCAATATCCATTTCTTGAAAGCAACCTATTTTGGGAGTGATCGTTTCCTACCACAAATGAGGCTGCTTTAATGACTCCAGCGAGTGGCAATCTAATGGGGCGGACAGCGGCTGCTAGCAGGAGCACACACAGATGCATGCCGACCTCTTTTGTGTGGCAACGCTCTGCTAATAGGGTCTAATGGAGGAGTTGGAGGCATTCTCCTTCTGTTTTCCCAATGATATTAATGTCTTCATGAGGTTAATGAGAGCGCTAACACCAGCCAACCGTGAAGTTTGCTGTATAATGCAATCCACCTATTTGGGATCTTATACAAACACAAGTTATTCTTGTCGTGGTTATGCTTATGATACACAGTATTGGGATTTTTACTTCTTTTATTTCCCAAAGACCAGACTCAGGGGGCAAGGGATCTGATCTAATTTGGATTCAAATTTTAAGATTGTCCCAAGATTTGACCAGAGGCTTCATGGTCTCTACCGCCGCCCGCTGGCCAGATGAAGGAGGCCTTCAAGACCCCCTTGGGAGTTGGAGTACCAGAAGAGAAAACACGAAGACCTATTATTTGTTTTTGTTTGGGGGTTTTGCTTGTTTTGTTTCGAGACTAGAATATAATTACATCACTTCTCCATTCCCTTTCCTCCTTCCAAGTCCTCCCATCCATCTATCCTTGCTCTCTGTGTGTGTGTGTGTGTGTGTGTGTGTGTGTGTGTGTGTGTTGTTTTTGTATACATAAATACTTCCTGATCAGACTGTATAATGAATGATATCTGTATGTGTGTTGTCAGGCCTGACAATTTGTCATTGCATTACCAGTTGGTATGCTCTTCTCTGGGGAAGACTATTCCTCCCACTTTAGGTTATTCCTTAGTTGCCTGTGGTTCTTTGTATTGAGTTGAGGTCTCACAGTTTTCCCCCATCCACTTTGGCGTGTCTGTTATTGTTGTCCTTGTTCAGTTCCTGTCTAGGCGGTCATGTTGGCAAAGCTTTATGGAACATTCCTGGGAACATAATCTCACAGCAAACTCTCTGATCCTTTGGGTCTTACAATCCTCTTCTTCAGTGAACCCTAGGTGTCAGATGTTGGAGTTGTTTTGGAGGTGAACTCATTGGGACCAGGTTCCATGACTCTGCATTTTGATTGACAGTAGTTTTCTGTAATGGCTTCTGTCTCTTGCAATGATAAGTTTCCTTGGTTGAGGGGTGAAGACTACAATTACCTGTGGTATAAGGTCAAATATTTAGAGTGTAGTCAGGGACATGTTGGTTTAATAAAGTCCTGGTTATATGTTCTCCACAAGTATCTGTGATTTCACTAGCCCTGAGTAGTTGGTTTGGTTTCAGTGTCTGGCATGATTTCCCTCTTGTTAAGTGAGTTTTAGATCCAATTAAAGAGCCGTCAGTTTCTGTGGCCAGTACTGCACCTTTTGGGGTATCATGCCTCAGGCCACACTGGCCGTTATTGTGGTTCATAGGAGTCATAAATGGGTAGGGCCATTGGTTACTTCCCTCCTTTGGAAGCTTTCATGGCACCTTCAAGTACCACAAAAGCCAGTCCTCAAGGAGGAGGCTTCCAGGTCAGATGCAGCTTAGGGACCTCTGGATCCTGCATCTAAACTGCATGGTGTCTTCAGCAATAGTAACTCACTTTCCATCTCTGGGGGACAGCCAAGGGCAACAAGAGTAGTCTGTAATGTCTTGAGAGTCTCCTGGGCAAACCTAACCAACATCTCAGAAAAGGGGCCTCTTGCACCGGATGCAGAGCCTTTTTGTTAGATGGCTTGGGCTTGAAGAGTTAATGCGTTGTTTAATCGCTATGTCTTCTCAACTAATAGTTACAGAATCTCTGTGGGGGGTGTACTGTTGCTGAAGAAACTTAGCATACAGCCAACCTATTTAGGAATCCTGGCATGGGAATGACAAACTCAAGACAAAGTATAAATCAGGCTTACTCAAAACTACCGCCACGTTCCCATGGGGGGCACAACAGAGTAAAGGCACATGCATCTTAAAACTCAGATCAGAAGACTTTCCATTTTAACTCCCTCTATACCTTATATATATGTTATACACTGATCTCTTCTATAAGTCTATTGGGAATCATATAGACTTTGGAGGATTGTTATAAAGATTTTAACAATCATGAAAGCAAAATAGAATACCAATACCATGGTTGTCCATCTAACGGCAGGTGGGACCAAAGATGGGAAATAGACAAGACTTGCAGATAATAACCTCAGTGGTTGTTTCAAGCAGGTCATCGGGAGGCTCCCAATGAGAAATCCAGGTTATAAACTACTAGAATGCTCAAATAATAATGCCAATGCATCTGAATACCTCTGTCATTTACAAGCCATTCTATGTACATTTTATTTGATGTTCATAAAAATGTACCTATCCGAACATAACACACTGAGCACACAAAATATGTGGTTGCTTTTCAACATCATGACCAACCTATCGTTACTTTCTCCACTGTCCACTGAGTGAACTGAGGCTCGGAAATGCTAAAGCACTTTTCAGAATCTCAATGTAGCAGGCATCAGAGCTAAGACTTATACACTGACCCATCAGACCACAGTGACCATCATCAGACTACAGTGACCATCAGAACACAGTGAGCATCAGACCACAGTGACCATAAGACCACAGTGACCATAAGACCACAGTAACCAAGACCACAGTGACCATTAGACCACAGTGACCATCATCAGACCACAGTGACCATCAGACCATAGTGACCATTTCTCTCAAGCATTACGTTCCAGAAGTAAGCAGGAAAGTGTGCTATTTTCACTGTGAACATACGGATGCTTGGACTCTTACAAAAGTAAATACACCCTGTACAAAGGCTCACAAGTGCTACTCAACAATATAAGTGAGTAAAGTCTTGAGATTTAAAAAAGTTTTGAAGATAAGTGTTTTATTTTCAAATTAACACTGCTGTGGAAAATGTCCAGGCCATAACTGAAGACATTGGGAAACTAGTTACTTTCAAAAGAATTAAAATCCAAAAGTCGATGAGTAACAAGAGGAAAGGCCAATTGTTCATCGCAACTGGAATGAACTGAAGGGTAAAAAAATACCTCTGCAAATCTAGATTAGATGTTATAAATTAAAAACTGTAAATCACAAATATATTAGGTGAACATTCACAGCAGAAATTATATTACCGAAGAAAAGCTGCATATTTTGTAGAATTTTACAATTCTCTAGAAATCCCCTAGGTAGATAGTATTCCTTTTGGAGAGTTCAATAGGCTTACTTCTTATGTAAAACGTTTTAAAAGAAGAAATGCAATAACTACCGTTCCTTAACCCTCCTGGATGCAAAAGTCTTCCCAGAACTAGGAGGACAGCATCTCCAGCACTCCCCTGGAGTGGTCAGTAGCACAGTGCCCAATACGCCAGGACATACACCCTGTACACAGGCTCACAATTGGTATTCAACAATATAAGTGAGTAACATAAACGTAACTTACATAAATGTAACGCGTAAATTTTCATCTAATGAGATGAAGATCCAAGTCAAATTCTTGAGCATCACATAATAATAAACCACAGCCTAGCATTATTATGAAAACCATGAAATCAAAATAGAAAGCCAGGTGGACACTGTGTAAACTGTAAATGTCCCCCACAGTATTGTAGGGTTAGTGACCAGCTGATTAGATCTCAAGACCCTAATCTCATCTCTGATAGCATTCCTGGGAAGCTGCAGAACCTCAGAGGGTGGAGGAACTAGCTTGGGCAGACACCCTGCAAGAGTATCTATTGTTCCAGCTCTTTCTCTTCTGCTATTCCCTGGCCACCATGAGTCTGCTCTGTCACATCCTACCTACCATGACTTCCTTCCTCATCCCAGTCCTGCAGCAATGGAGGCAGCTGACCAGGGGCCAAAACTGAGCAAAAGTAAACTCTTATTCTCTTCAGAAGACCATGCCAGATGCTTCATCACAATGAAAAGGCTGACACGGAGGCCTTCCTAAACACAGAATTTCTCATCTTTATGAAGAGCTATCTCCATATGTACTTTGTATCCAAACTGAAGAGCAAAGAGTACAGACAATGAAGACAATGTCCTGTCTCTAAAAAGTTGCATATTAAATGACAGAAGATACTGTTATTTAAAATAAACCTATAGGGGTTGAGGATTTAGCTCAGTGGTAGAGCGCTTGCCTAGCAAGCACAAGGCCCTGGGTTCAGTCCCCAGCTCCGAAAATAAATAAATAAATAAATAAATAAATAAATAAATAAATAAAATAAACCTATAGGACAGCTGTCATGGCTTAGCAGATAAAAGCACAGCCAGAACTAAGGAATGAGTTCAATCCCAGAATCTACACTGTAGAGAAAACCAACCTCATATTATTGTCCTCAGAATGTGTACACACATACACACACACACACACACACACACAATTGTAAGCATGCACACCCACAAAAGTGTAATTATAAAAATGTTTAAATATAACTACACTGTATCCTTCCCTCTATAAAGTTAAAAAGTTTACTGTCAGTTTTGGCAGCATTTCTTTTATTGTAGATATTTTTGTTTCTCCAATTTTTTTCTCTTAATATGAGACACTACAATTACAGAGTTTGCCTTAAACTGAAGCTTGCCCGCTTTGCAAAGGTTGGCCTTGTCTGTAACCAAAGCATAAAAGGAGACATACTTGGTCACTCAAGAGCACAGGGCAGGAACACAGCCTGCATCTCCAAAAGCCCATGGGTGGCAACAACAAGATCACAAGATGGGAATGCAAACCACGTGGGAAATCTCCCATCCAGGGGTAAGCCGCTTTATCATGGGGCAAAGGAAGAAGCCATCTCAGCAAGCAGCAGACACCTCTAAGCCCTACCTTTTGCTCACTGAGCTGGCGCCATCTTCCAATCAATCACAGTGTGTGATGTCTCTCCACACACCATGTGCCCTTCCCTTCGGCTTTTGTGCCAGCTCTGACCAGCTTCTACTGATGGCTACTGTATGCGATTCTTTCTTCTATCTGTAGCAGTGGTGCCTTGGTTAGGACGTCAATAAAGCCAGCTTTCTCTCTTGCTTGAGGTGTATAGAAAGCAGGAGTCAAGATCATTTCTTTTCAGAGGAGCTCAAACCAGGGCCATGTGCCCTTCCACACCTTAGGTTGGCCCACAACTCCCAAAGAAGGCCAGTGTCTCCGGGGAGGCCACACGGCAGAACAGAGCCTCGTACATCACAAGGATGCCACAGGAACCCGGACTGTCCAGCCAGGCCAGAGAAAATGTCTCCCTCTCTCTTTTGAGATGGGCGAACAAATGCCTCTTCTGGAAAAGAGGTAGATGGGCAACGATACGGTTTCGGAAATCCTTAAGGGGTAAAAATCAACACAGCAGCAGAAAGAATTCTGCAAATCAGCCGATAAAGCTGAGGTTTCACTGCAAACTGGCTGAGAGCCGAGAGGGAAGTGTGTCGAGGACTCCGTTGCCCCTTCCGGGTCTTAGGCGAGAAGAACACTGGATCTGTAGTCACTGTATTCAGTGGAGACTGTGCCAGGAACAGTCTTGACAAACCTCTGAAGGTTAGCCTCTGCCCCTGCAGACAGCAAGCCTAGCATGGGAAGTGGGTGTGCTCTCCTGTAACCCCTTCCAGTCCTCGAGTACCAAAGGGAGCTGATGCCCCTCCTTTTTAATGTTGTAACACTGTTCAGACGTTGATCATCGCTGGGAACGAAGGTAAAGGGGAAATGAGCCTGACCGTGTAGTGGGCATTGAAGATGGAGCCTGGATTTGAAAGGCCTGGGTTCCTATGAGTCTACATGCTCCTTCCCCGCCCCCACACCCCCACCCCTGCCAGCGCTGTGCTCTCGCTCGCTCTCTCTCTCTCTCTCTCTCTCTCTCCCTCTCCCTCTCTCTGGCTCCCAGTGTACTTCCCATTTTTGTTGTTGCTTTTTAAGTGGTTACTGTATGTGGTGGTTTGAATAGGCTTGGCCTTCGTAGACTTATGTGTTTGAATGCTTGGCCATACAGAGTGGCATTATTAGGAGGAGTGGCCTTACTAGAGGAGGTATAGCCTTGTTAGAGGAAGTGTGTCACTGTGTAGGTGGGTTTGAGGCTCGTAATCTCATGCTCCACCTAGTAAGGAAGATAGTCTTTTTCCTGTCTGCCTGTGGAAGACAGCCCCCCTTCTGCTGCCTTCAGATGAAGATGTAGAACGCTCAGCTCCTCCTGCACCATGCCTGCCTGGATGCTGCCATGCTTCCCCCTTGATGATAATGGACTGAACCTCAGAACCTGTAAGCCAGCCCCAATTAAATGTTGTCCTTATAAGAGTTGCCTTGGTCATGGTGCCTGTTCACAGCAGTAAAACCCTGAATAAGACACTGTAAGAGTGGCAAGCCTCTAACTAGATATTCAGTGTTCAAAAGTTTGCTTTAATCACTTCTTGATGGGTACATGTTCTCTACGAGATCAGAATCATGACTCATGCCTGGTTCTCCTGTGTACATTTCTGATGCCCGTTTAGCCCTGATGATGTCTACTTTTGAAATTACAGCATCACCACAGATCTTCCTAAGTCTTTAAGAGCAGAAAAATCTAAGACATTCTGATGCAGAGTGGCAACAGCTTACGTAACCACTTTCCCTCTCTATGTGGAAGTCTCAGCTTTCACTGCACCTAGAAAATGAAGAAAGGCATAAAAACACCCGGAAGGAGGAGGGAAACAGTGTGACACTGTGAGGTGTCAGGCCATGTTCTAGAAGCCCAAGCCATTGTTAGAACTAGATAGATGGCAGAAAAAGGAAAATAAAAGTGAGATGCATGGCCAAATACACACAGAGAAAGGATTTGTTATTTTACCAGAGTTCTCATGCTATCGTGATGATTCTCGCCTGAAAACTGGAAGGAGATGGGTGCAGAATAAAGAGTGGTAGAAAGCGTTAGCCTGTCCGATTTCTAAATTAAGAACGATTCTAGAGGATGCACAAGTGGTTTCCCCATCAGCCAAACTGCTCTCCTCCCTCTTCTGATGGAATAGATCAAAGGCTGAATCTCTTTGCATATGCAAATCACCGGAGAAGCCTGGAAAGATTTAACAACATAGCTCCACCCCCATACCTCCATCTCCCCTACACCCTCCCCTCCCCCATCAAGAGACTTTTGCTTAATTGGTAAGGAGAGGTGTGGGTATCTGCTAAGTCTTCTCACTCTGAAATGGAAGGAAGCTCCCGTCATTGTAAGTGAAGGGGACCAAAAGGCAACTGCTTCCTTTGTGTTTTTAAAAACTAAAATCTGAGTCGATGTTGGAAAATTGCCCCCAAATTGTCCGTAGCTCTCTTTTCCTTTAATAGATTTTATTGAGCGTGTGCAGCACAGAAGTATTTTAGACCAGGATTTAGAGTTTCACACCATCTAGATATAGAAACTTATTAACAGCTTGAAAGTAAAGGAGAAACCGGTGTGCAGTAAGCCAAACCAACTCACTGAGCCCACTAAAAGCTGTAGTAGGGGTGGAGAGGGAGATCAAGAAATGCCCTCGTGGGGAAAGCCTGAAATTTGCTGTCGGTAGGGCGCCCTCTGCTGTTCAAGAAAATATAGACATGGTAAAGAGGAGACCTGAAGACTCACTACTAACAGTGACAAAATCTAATCTAGAGATGAATTGGCCCCTCATAAACCAACTGCTGGGCTTAACAGTCATAAAAAAGTACTCCCGCTCCAAGGATCAATCTGGAAAGGGCTTCATTCCAAAACACCCAGAGACATCAATCTCAGTTTTCAGGATTGATTACGTCCCCTTCAAGCTGCAGGATCATTCCCGTGGCCCTGAAATTATAGTCTCCACCCGCTCTGCTTAGGTGTTACGCTCTCCTGTTTGCTCTGGTCACGTGATCTGACGCTTTCGCCTTTGTCTTCTTCCAAAAGTGAGAGAAAGGAAGTCCTCCTACCTCAGACATAATAAAGATTTTGAGCTTGCTGCTGAACATACACAGCTCGGGATGCTTGCTTGCTTTCCCCGGAAATCATAAAACATTTAGGGACTCCTGGGGCAAGCTCATCATAAAATATTCAGCAGCATCTGTGTCATATTATTTACTGACAGAGTAGACCCAGAAAATCCGTGCCTGGATCGCAGGCTGCCCTGCATCACGTGGACCATTAGGCTGTGACTGGAAGGCGCTAGTTTATGGTCCTTTGAGTATTCCTCCCCCCCCCCCTCTCTCTCTCTCTCGTGCGTGCACATGACCACAGGAATGAAACACCTAAGCAGAGAGGGGGTAGAGACTAATTTCAGGGCCACCGTGGCTTGAATTGGACGTAATCAATCCTGAAAACTGAGATTGATGTCTCTGGGTTGTTTTGGAATGAAGCCCTTTCCAGATTGATCTATGAAGCGGGAGTACTTTTTTTATGACTGTTAAACCCAGCTGTTGCCTTATGAGGGAACCAATTCATCTCAAGATTAGATTTTGTCAGTACAAAGAGTGAATCTTTCTGCTCCCTGTCTATTCTTAACTGTATCTATCTCCTCTCACGCCCCAGCCCGTGTGTGTGTGTGTGTGTGTGTGTGTGTGTGTGTATATGAGCACACACAACTATAAATACATGTATATATATATATATATATATATATATACATACACACACACGTTTCAGGTTTCAACTGCTTTGTCCCCAAAACTGACAGAATGCCCTAGAAAGATTTTCAAGCAATCCTTTAGAAGTACCTAGTCGTCACCTCCTGTGTCAGGTCCTTGCTGGCCTCTGCCATGGGTTGCACGTCTGCAGCAGTTTTTATATCGTATGTGCTGGGAATGGGCAGAGACTAGGTGGCCCCTTAGCGAGAAGTAGAGAAAGATGCTCAATTCCTGGCTATTCTAGTTCCTGCACTGCCCGGCCATATGATTCTCGGTGCCCACCCTAGAAGCTGCATGCTTCTTCTGAAACAGCCCCTCACAGGACGTGGCCCATTCCCTTTGAGAATAATCGCCTTAGATGCTTGTTAAACAGAGGGGTATACGTCTGGTTTGTGCAGGACAGTCGCACTTTATACCCACTACCCTGGCTATTAAATTAATCACATCTTCTTTCTCTCTTAGAGTTGTCCTAGTATAGGATGTAAGTCACATGCTCACCTCACACACAGCCTCTTCCAGAGTCGCTGTGACTTCAACACTCACTAACAACGGTAACAACAATGTCCTCACTGAGAGCTTTAGAGCTTCTTCCTAACAACTCTCCTCAACTATTTTGAGATCCCCAGTTGCAAGATCACATGGCAGCAGCCAGTCTTAGACTCTGATCTGCTGTTGTTTGATAGCATCAGAGTCTCTGGTGTGAAGCCGCCTCTCTATCCGAGGGCACCACCCATGGGTGAGGCCCAGCACACAGGAGCATCTGCACTGCCCACTCTGCATAGAGAAGGGGGAGAGTCTCACACGACTCCTTGTACCTTACACAGGCAGGAGTCTCAGTAGCAAAGCCAAACCATTCCAAGAGGCCTTTCTTGCAAAACTTCTCTTCTCAGTTCCCATCATTGTCCCTATTTGGAATATCACAAAATGACAACTGATCACCATACCCAATACAGGTATTTCTTAGGCTCACCACGTTACGGGAGTATTGTTTTGTTTTTAACATCACTCCAACGTGTTGAATTAGACTTCATATCAAATCAGCAATGTGCGGAGAAAGTCAGGTGTTAAACTCTTCAAGAATGGTGTTAGTGGAAGTTAGGTGCAGCTGTTAGTAAGGCTTGAACTGTATACCTTCTGTTAAAGAGCATAACTTAGATGCTTCATGTATTTTACATACATAAAATATATACGTTAACATTAAAGACAGAGGCAATAATTAGTCATATTATACAGTTGGGTAAATATGTAAAATTCATTGGCTATTCAGTGAGAATTATGGAGAGAAAAAAATTTAGCAGATACACGGTACCTCAATAAAACTTTAAAACTTGTGAGATATCTCTTTCCTATTACTTTACTATTTGCTACGAAGTTACTTTCTTCCACAGTGATCTGAGGGTGTGGATACTGTCTAGTGGAAGGCTACTGTACTTCTCCGCCCACATAACATCCTACTGGTGCCAAGTGGGCAGCACAGAGATAGGAAAATATTACCAATCAAGGCTTGGAGCACTATTTAGGGAGGTGTTCTGCTTATGTGTGTGAATATTTGCCTGCTTGTCTATGTGTGCAACTGTAAGGGTCTGTGATTTGCTAAGATACCCCAGACTCAAATAGTATGCGAAAGCAAACAGCGTTTATTCTAAAGAGAACCTGCACGCAGGGGTCTACCATCACAGGGAGGGAAGACAGAGGTGTGGAATTTGCATGGTTAATTTAAAGCCTGTTGGGGTGGGAGTAGGTGATTTTTACCTTCCTTTCCCTTGATCAGTTAGCTTTGTCTCCAGGGGTGTGTGTGCCTTTGCGACTGGCTCTGGGGGACTTGGTGGACTTGATTTGCTGATACTTGGCTTGAGCTAGGTGGTCGGGGGCTTTCACAGCTCCTGATTGGATACCGGTGAGGTTAGCTCAGGCTAGGTGGTGGGTGCCTATGAGGGGTGGTTCTTCCTGGAATTGACTTGTTTTGGACTTTTCCAGTTCTGGGAAACAGAAAGGTAGACCTGGTCTCCCAAACTGTGAAGTCAGGCTGGCCCGGGCTAACTCTGTCCTCTCACAACGTTTGCAAGCCACGGGGGCCATAAGGAGGTGTCTAGACCTCTGGAAATGGAGATATAAATGGTTGTGAGCCACCATGTGGGTGTGGGGAACTGAACCTGGGTCTTATGCAAGAACAGCAGGTGCCCTCAGCGGAGGGGCCACCTCTCTGCTTTTGGCTGTCTAGACTCAGCAGTGGGGAGGTGATAATAGTGCCTGTTAAACCTGAAGGCATTTCAAGCATCCAACAGTAACTAGCGCAGAAAACTGAAAAGCTGTTCTTGTGGTACTCGAAAGCTATTATCATCTCAGAAGAAAGGAGGCTGCGGGGCCATTCATAACCGAGTGTAGTTACATGAAGGCTGCTTGCTGTTTCCATTTATCATACTGAAAACAGAACAACCAAGGTCTGTGCTGGAGCTCCACCCTCAGTCAGGCTTCTGTTCACGTCAGGGTATGCAGCCCTGTTGTTGGTGACGGAGCTGTAAGAGCTGACAGGGGATCCAAGCGCGTTAATTTCACACAGGCTATCGGGTATTTTCAAAGTAATCACACCATGTGCCTGCTGTGTTGGTAAGATGTATACGTTACATATATGGATGTACAGGTACACACAACCGTTGTTTACCTTACCAGGCACATCTTGGTTAAAAGTCTTCATCTCCAGGCTTCCCTTCAGGATCAGTCCAATAATATCGCCTGTGTGCCCGCCTGGCAGCTGAACCTAACTGGAGCAACAGTCAAGACTCACCTCCCTCCCAGCACAGGCCCCACACTCACCTCCCCCCAGCACAGGCCCAGCACAGGCCCCCTCCCCCCCCAGCACAGGCCCCACAGGCCCCACCTCCCCCAGCACAGGCCCACTCCAGGCCCCCCCCCAGCACAGGCCCCACCCCCCCCCAGCACAGCACAGACCCCCACCCACCCCCCCAGGCCCACTCACCTCCCCAGCCCCCCCCCACCCCCAGCACAGGCCCCCCCACCTCCCCCAGCACAGGGCCCCATTGCGGCCCCTCCCCCCCCAGCACAGGCCCCCCACCCTCAGCACAGGCCCCCCAGCACAGGCCCACAGGCCCCACCACCCCCCAGCACAGGCCCCCCACCCCCACAGGCCCCACCTCCCCCCAGCACAGGCCCACCACCCCCCACAGCACCCCCCAGCACAGGCCCCACCCCCCAGCACAGGCCCCCACCCCCCCAGCACAGGCCCCACCACCCCCCAGCACAGGCCCCACACCTCCCCCCACAGGCCCACCCCCCAGCACAGGCCCACCACCCCCCCAGCACAGGCCCCACCCACCCCCCCAGCACAGGCCCCACCACCCCCCCCAGCACAGGCCCCCCCCCCCCCCAGGCCCCACCTCCCCCCAGCACAGGCCCCACTCACCCCCCAGCACAGGCCCACCACCCAGCACAGGCCCCACTCACCCCCCCAGCACAGGCCCACAGGCCCCACCCCCCCCAGCCCCACAGGCCCCACACAGGCCCCACCACCCCCCCCCAGCACAGGCCCCACCACCCCCCAGCACAGGCCCCCACCTCCCCCAGCACAGACCCCCCACCCACCCCCCCAGCACAGGCCCCACTCCACCACCCCCCCAGCACAGGCCCACTCACCCCCCCCACCACCTCCCCCCCAGCACAGGCCCACACAGGCCCCACCCCCCAGCACAGGCCCACTCACCTCCCCAGCACAGGCCCCCCCCAGCACAGGCCCCCACCTCCCCCCAGCACAGACCCTACTCCACAGGCCCACCACCCCCCCAGCACCCCTCCCCCCAGCACAGGCCCACTCACCTCCCCCAGCACAGGCCCCTCCACCCCCCAGCACAGCCCACTCTCCCCCCAGCACAGGCCCCTCACCTCCCCCCCAGCACCTCCCCCAGCACAGCCCCACTCCCCCCAGCACAGGCCCACCTCCCCCCAGCACAGACCCCACTCACCCCCAGCACAGGCCCCAGCACAGGCCCTCCCCCCCCCAGCACAGGCCCCACTCACCCCCCCAGCACAGGCCCCACCACCCCCAGCACACAGGCCCCACTCACCCCCCCCAGCACAGGCCCACCTCACCCCCCAGCACAGGCCCCCCAGGCCCACCCCCCCCCAGCACAGGCCCCACCCACCCCCCAGCACAGGCCCCACCCACCCCCCAGCACAGGCCCCCACCCCCCCCAGCACAGGCCCCACCACCCCCCCAGCACAGGCCCCCCCACCCCCCAGCACAGGCCCCACCACCCCCCCCAGCACAGGCCCCCCACCCAGGCCCCCCAGCACAGGCCCCACCACAGGCCCCCCAGCACAGGCCCCACCACCTCCCCCCAGCACAGGCCCCCCACCCCCCCCAGCACAGGCCCCACCACCCCCCCAGCACAGGCCCCACCCCAGCACAGCCCCACCCCCCCCAGCACAGGCCCCACAGCACACCCCCCCAGCACAGGCCCACCACCCCCCAGCACCCCCCCACCACCTCCCCCCAGCACAGCCCCACCCACCCCCCAGCACAGGCCCCTCCCCCACCCCCCCCACCCACCTCCCCCAGCACAGACCCCACCACCCCCCCCAGCACAGGCCCCCCACCCCCCCAGCACAGGCCCCACCACCCCCCAGCACAGGCCCCACAGGCCTCCACCACCCCCAGCACAGGCAGCACAGGCCCCACCACCCCCCAGCACAGGCCCCACCACCCCCCAGCACAGGCCCCAGGCCCCACCTCCCCCAGCACAGGCCCCACCTCCCCCCCCAGGTCCCCACCCTCCCCCAGCACAGGCCCCCACCCCCCCCAGGCCCCTCACCCCCCCAGCACAGGCCCACTCCCCCCCCCAGCACAGGCCCACCCCCCCCAGCACAGGCCCACCCCCCAGCACAGGCCCCACCCACCCCCCCCCAGCACAGGCCCCCCACCTCCCCCCCAGCACAGCCCCCACCCCCCCCCCAGCACAGGCCCCACTTCCACCTCCCCCCAGCACTCCCCCCCAGGCCCCACCACCCCCCACAGGCCCACCACCCCCCCCAGGCCCCCCACCCCCCCCAGCACAGGCCCCACCACCCCCCAGCACAGGCCCCACCCAGGCCCCCCCCCCCAGCACAGGCCCCACCAGGCCCCCCACCCCCACACAGGCCCCACCACCCCCCAGCACAGGCCCCACCCACCCCCCAGCACAGGCCCCACCACCCCCCAGCCAGGCCCCCCACCCCCCCAGCACAGGCCCCACCACCCCCCAGCCCCCAGCACAGGCCCCACCCCCCCCCAGCACAGGCCCCCCACCCCCCCAGCACAGGCCCCACCACCCCCAGCACAGGCCACCCCCCCCCAGCACAGGCCCCCCAGGCCCCCCCCCCCAGCACAGGCCCCACCCCCCCCCAGCACAGGCCCCACCACCCCCCCAGCACAGGCCCCACCACCTCCCCCCAGCACAGACCCCACCACGTCCCCCCAGGCCCACCCCCCCCAGCACAGGCCCACTCACCCCCCACAGGCCCCACCCCCCCCAGCACAGGCCCCCCACCCCCAGCACAGGCCCACCCACCCCCCCAGCACAGGCCCCCCACCCCCCCACAGACCCACCCCCCAGCACAGGCCCCACCACCCCCAGCACAGGCCCCCCCCCCCAGCACAGGCCCCACCCACCTCCCCAGCACAGGCCCCACCCCCCAGCACAGGCCCCACCACCCCCCCAGCACAGGCCCCACCACCCCCCCCCACCCCCCAGCACAGGCCCCACCACCCCCCAGCACAGGCCCCACCCCCCCCCCAGGCACAGGCACAGGCCCCACCCCCCCAGCACAGCCCCCACCCACCCCCCAGCACAGGCCCCACCCCCCAGCACAGACCCACTCCACCCCCCCCAGCACAGGCCCACCACCCCCCCCACAGGCCCACCACCCCCAGCACAGGCCCCACCACCCCCCAGCACAGGCCCCCACCCCCCCCAGCACAGGCCCACCCCCCCAGCACAGGCCCCCCCCCCCACAGGCCCACACCTCCCCCACAGGCCCCCCCCCCAGCACAGGCCCACCACCCCCCCAGCACAGGCCCCACAGGCCCCCCCCCCAGCACAGGCCCACCACCCCCCCAGCACAGGCCCACCACCCCCCAGCACAGGCCCACCCCCCCCCACAGGCCCCCCCCAGCACAGGCCCCACCCCCCCAGCACAGGCCCCACTCCACCCCCCAGCACAGGCCCCACCCCCCAGCACAGGACCCCCCAGCACAGGCCCCCCACCTCCACCCCCCCCAGCACAGGCCCCACCTCCCCAGCACAGGCCCCTGACCTCCCCCAGCACAGGCCCACTCCCCCCCCAGCACAGGCCCCACCCCCCCCAGCACCCCCCCACAGCCCACCCCCCACAGGCCCCACCACCCCCCAGCACAGGCCCCACCACCTCCCCCCAGCACCCCCCAGCACAGGCCCCCCAGCCAGGCCCCACCCCCAGCACAGGCCCCACTAACCTCCCCAGCACAGGCCCACTCACCCCCCAGGCCCCACCACCCCCAGCACAGGCCCCCCACCTCCCCCCCAGCACAGGCCCCACCACCCCCCAGCACAGGCCCCACCACCCCCCAGCACAGGCCCCACCTCCCCCCCCAGCACAGGCCCCACCACCCCCCCCAGCACAGGCCCCCCCCCCCCAGCACAGGCCCTCACCCCCCACAGGCTCCACCACACCCCCCCCCACAGGCACCTCCCCCAGCACAGGCCCACCCACCCCCAGCACAGGCCCCACCACCCCCAGCACAGGCCCCACCACAGCCCCACCCCCCCAGCACAGGCCCCCCACCCCCCCAGCACAGGCCCCACCACCCCCCAGCACAGGCCACCCACCCCCAGCACAGGCCCCCCACCTCCCCCAGCACAGGCCCCACCACCCCCCAGCACAGGCCCCACCACCCCCAGCCAGGACCCCCCCCCCAGCACAGGCCCCCCCCCAGGCCCCACCCCCAGCACAGGCCCCACTCCACCCCCCAGCACAGGCCCCACCCCCTCCCCCCAGCACAGGCCCCACTCACCCCCAGCACAGGCCCCACCACCTCCCCAGCACAGGCCCACCCTCCCCCCAGCACAGGCCCACCACCCCCCACAGGCCCACCACCTCCCCCCAGCACAGGCCCCACCCACCCCCCCAGCACAGGCCCACCACCCCCCAGCACAGGCCCACCCCCCACACCCCCCAGCACAGGCCCCACCACCCCCCCAGCACAGGCCCCCCACCCCCAGCACAGGCCCCACCACTCCCCCCAGCACAGGCCCCACCCCCCCCAGCACAGGCCCCACCACCCCCAGCACAGGCCCCCACCACCCCCCAGCACAGGCCCACCCCCCCCCAGCACAGGCCCCACCCCCCCCAGCCCACCCACCCCCCACAGGTCCCACCACCCCCACAGGCCCCCCACCCCCAGCACAGGCCCCCCCCCAGGCCCCACCCCCCAGCACAGGCCCCACCACCCCCAGCACAGGCCCCCACCCTCCCCCCCAGCACAGGCCCCCCCCCCCCCAGCACAGGCCCCACCACCCCCCCAGCACAGGCCCCACCTCCCCCCAGCACCCCCCACCTCCCCCCCAGCACAGGCCCCCCCACCCCCCCCAGCACAGGCCCCTCCACCCCCCAGCACAGGCCCACCCACCTCCCCAGCACAGGCCCCACCACCTCCCCCAGCACAGGCCCCACCCCCCCCCCAGCACAGGCCCCCACCCCCCAGCACAGGCCCCACTCCACCCCCCCCAGCACAGGCCCCACCACCTCCCCCAGCACAGGCCCCACCACCCCCCAGCACAGGCCCCTCACCCCCCAGCACAGGCCCCACTCACCCCCCAGCACAGGCCCACCACCCCCCAGCACAGGCCCACTCCCCCCCCAGCACAGGCCCCACCCACCCCCCCAGCACAGGCCCCACCACCCCCCCCAGCACAGGCCCCACCCACCCCCTCCCAGCACAGGCACAGGCCCCACCACCCCCCCAGCACAGGCCCCACCACCCCCCCAGCACAGGCCCACCACCCCCCAGCACAGGCCCCACCACCCCCCCAGCACAGGCCCCACCCACCCCCCCAGCACAGGCCCCACCCACCCCCCAGCACAGGCCCACCACCCCCCAGGCACAGGCCCCAGGCCCACCCCCCCAGCACAGGCCCCACCACCCCCCAGCACAGGCCCCACCACCCCCCCCAGCACAGGCCCCACCACCCCCAGCACAGGCCCACTTCACCCCCAGCACAGGCCACCACCCCCCAGCACAGGCCCACCTCCCCCCCCCAGCACAGGCCCCACCACCCCCAGCACAGGCCCCACCCCCCCACCCCCCCAGCACAGGCCCCACCACCCCAGCACAGGCCCCCCCCCAGCACAGGCCCCACCACCCCCCCAGCACAGGCCCCACCACCCCCCAGCACAGGCCCCACAGGGCCCACCCCCCCCCAGCACAGGCCCCACTCACCCTCCCCCAGCACAGGCCCCACCCACCCCCCAGCACAGGTCCCCCCCCACCCCCCCCCAGTCCCATCCCAGGGCCCCACCACCCCCACCCCACCCCCCCCAGCACAGGCCCCACCCACCCCCCAGCACAGGCCCACCACCCCCCAGCACAGGCCCCACCACCCCCAGCACAGGCCCCTCACCCCCCCAGCACAGGCCCCACCCACCCCCCCAGCACAGCCCCACCCACCCCCCAGCACAGGCCCCACCTCCCCCCAGCACAGGCACAGGCCCCCAGGCCCCACCCCCCAGCACAGGCCCCACCCCCCCCCAGCACAGGCCCCCCACCCTCCCCCCAGCACAGGCCCCCACCCCCCCAGCACAGGCCCCACCCCCCCCCCAGCACCCCCAGACCCACCCACTCCCCCCAGCACAGGCCCACCACCCCCCCCCACAGGCACAGGCCCCCACCCCCCCAGCACAGGCCCCCCACCCCCCCCCAGCACAGGCCCCACCCTCCCCCAGCCAGGCCCCTCACCCCCAGCACAGGCCCACCACTCCCCCCAGCACAGGCCCACCACCTCCCCAGCACAGGCCCACCTCCCCCAGCACAGGCCCACCCCCCCCAGCACAGGCCCCACTCCACCTCCCCCAGCACAGGCCCACCACCCCCCAGCACAGGCCCCACTCACCCCCAGCACAGGCCCCACCCCCCCCTCCAGCACAGGCCCCACCCCCCCCCAGCACAGGCCCAGGCCCACTCCCCCCAGCACAGCCCCCCACCTCCCCCCAGCACAGGCCCCACCACCCCCCAGCACAGGCCCACTCCACCCCCCCAGCACAGGCCCCACCACCCCCCCAGCACACCTCCCCCCAGCACAGGCCCACCCCCCCAGCACAGGCCCACCCACCCCCAGCACAGGCCCCACTCCCCCCCCCCAGCACAGGCCCACCACACTCCCCCAGCACAGGCCCCCCCACCCCCCCCAGCACAGGCCCCCCACCCCCCCCCCCCCCCAGCACAGGCCCCACCTCCTCCCCAGCACAGGCCCCACCTCCCCCCAGCACAGGCCCCACCACCCCCCAGCACAGGCCCACTCCCCTCCCCCCAGCACAGGCCCCACCTTCCCCCCCCCAGCACAGGCCCCACCCCTCCCCCAGCACAGGCCCCACCCCACCCCCCAGCACAGGCCCCACCCCCCCCCCAGCACAGACCCACCCACCTCCCCCCAGCACAGGCCCCACCCACCCCCCAGCACAGGCCCCACCACCCCCAGCACAGGCCCACCACCCCCCCAGCACAGGCCCACCTCCCCCCCAGCACAGGCCCCACCACCCCCAGCACAGGCCCCCCCACCCCCCCAGCACAGGCCCACTTCCACCCCCCAGCACAGGCCCACCACCCCCAGCACAGCCCCCCACCACCCCCCCACAGGCCCCACCACCCCCCCAGCACAGGCCCCACCCACCCCCCCAGCACAGGCCCACCACCCCCAGCACAGGCCCCACCCCCCCAGCACAGGACCCACCTCCCCCAGCACAGGCCCCACCACCCCCCAGCACAGGCCCACCCCCCCCCCCAGCACAGGCCCCAGGCCCCCACCCCCCCAGCACAGGCCCACCACCCCCCCCCAGCACAGGCCCCACCACCCCCCCAGCACAGGCACCCCCCACCCCCCCAGCACAGGCCCCCCCACCCCCCCAGCACAGGCCCCCACCCCCCCAGCACAGGCCCCACCACCTCCCTCAGCCAGGCCCCCACCCCCCCAGCACAGACCCACCACCCCCCAGCACAGCCCCACCACCCCCCAGCACAGGCCCCACCACCCCCCAGCACAGGCCCACCACCCCCAGCACAGGCCCCCAGCAGCACAGGCCCCACCCACCCCAGCACAGGCCCCCCCACCTCCCCCCAGCACAGGCCCCACCCCCCCCAGCACAGGCCCACCACCCCCCAGCACAGGCCCCACTCCACCTCCCCCAGCACAGGCCCACCACCTCCCCCCAGCACAGGTCCCTCCTGCCATCTCCCGTGCCCCTCATGTTCTGAGCCCTCTCCAACCCCTGTGAACTTCTGAGTTTAAGGCCCACCTTTAAGACCCTCTCCATTGGTATGGAGATTCTGGCCAGAAGACTGGAAATAGCACAGACCTGCTGTAGTGTGCTGACCGGATGTCTCTAAATAAGTTCACCATGAGAGCCCCAGCATCTCTGACTGTTGTTTACATGGGGAATCCAGCTGTGCGACTGTGGTCAAGTTAAGGATCTATCTCTGGGGAACAAAGCATGATGGGTTATTGCCCCAGCCCAAGGGGCAGTCAGCAGAGGTTGGGAACCACCTAGGAGAGAATGGAGGACAAGAGATGCGAAGAAGGATGCCAAGAGTCTGATCAAGGTGACAAATTTTATTTTTTCCCAAGGCTGAATTTATACTATAGCAGGGGTAACAGAGGGGGGGGGAGTGGGAAACATTTACGCAGGCCAAGGACACAGTGCTCTTTTGGTCAGCTGAGGTCAACAGGATGTTGGTTTCTCAGAAAAGTCACGTTTGTCATATCATTAGGCATCCTGACCACCAGATTTATATTAGCCTTCTGCAGCTGGCTGGGGATTTTCCATCATCCTGACCTCTTAATGAACCCAGTCATACTTAATTCTAGCTATAATATTAACATCAGTAATGGAGGGTTTTACTACCGAAAGACTATACATGGACTGACTCAGGACTCCAACTGCATATGCAGAGGATGGCCTTGTTGGGTACCAGTGGAAGGAAAGCCCTTGGTCCTGCTAAGGTTGGACCCCAGGGCAGGGGAATATGGGGCAGGCAGTAAGGGGGATGGATGGGGAAAATACCTCTATGGGGGAGGTGGAGGGATGGGGGCTTATGGACAGGAAACTGGGAAAGGGAATAACATTTGAAATGTAAGTAAAGAAATATATCTAATAAAAATAAGAATAAATGGAGGGTTTTAAGGGCATAGCTCCCAACAGGTTATCTTCATGAACCCGATGTGATCACAAGATCCCTCAGACTGGGAGGGGAGAGATTCAGAGGCAAAAGAAACAAGACAGAAGTGGAACTGGGGTGGCGTACTCTAATGATGGAGGAGGAGGTTGGGAGCCGAGAGCTCCATCCCCCTCAAGAAGCTAAGAAAATGCAGAAACTCACTCTGTTCTGGAATTCCCAGAGAAAGCTTTCCTTACACTGAGTTTGGCCCCATAAGATTCATTTTAGATCTCCAGACCTATAAGATAATTGTGATAATAAATTGTGTTGTGCTAAGTCGTGTTGCCACCCATTTGTCACAGAAACGACGGGAAATAATCACCCTTCTAACAGCCTTCTATCCACATTCTCGTCTCCCGTTATCACCAGCCACATCCCCACCTGAGCCGGGCTCTTGCTGTGCTCTTGGTGAGAACTTTGATGTCAGTTGTGCAATGATTGAAAGACCAAGCAGGACTCCAAGTTTGGAAAATGCTCCCACTTCTCCAACTTACCATTGTACATGTGGCATCTCATTCTCATGCAGAAGAAAACAGGTACCAGGGTCACCCAAACTTCAGTCTAACCTATCAGAACCCCATCCTTCCTCGGGATATCCCAGTGTCAGCTCTTACCTTTTTGCAAACATAATCTGAATTCTCCGTCTCCTTTCCAATATTTCCAGGCCAACCAACTCTCCAGCCAAGCCTTTGGCACTAGATCTCCTAGCTTTGATTCAAAACTCCATCTAAATGTTCCTTGCCGTGGTAGCTTTATGGACTGGTAACAAAGAATTGAAATGATCCTTGGTCTATCCTTGGAACCTCTCCCTGTTCGATGAATACTCCCCCTAATCCATTACCCTGGCAACTTCTCTGCTCAGCTACAAAAATGCTCAAGTGTTTGGGGGCCATGAGAATGAAGCATTGTTGGAGCACATTCTCTTTGTGAGCAGAAGCATTTGAGAACTAAGATTCCCGTCATATTTTCTTATTTTATTAACATGAGTAACAATATCCCTACTCTGCCCACTAAATCTATTACTTGATTGTAACCTAGTAGAAAACTCCTCCACCTCAAAAGCACAGAGTACTGTAAGTGCTGAGTTCCAGGCAAGCAAGGGTAGAACTGGGAAGTAAATTAAATGAAATTTGATTCTCCTAGTCACACCTCTTACCTGTCCTTGTAGTCCATATAATCCCTTCTACCACCCAACCACAATTAAATTTCAGACTGAACTGACTGAACTGTCCGATGTGGTAGCTACATGTGGCCACTGGGTACTTGAAATTTAAAGAGTTAAAAAAAATGGCAGATTGTTTTTAAAATATAAAATGATTTTAATGATGCTTTGTGTATTAATTAGATGTTTATATCATAAAAGATATGTTGTTAGTAAAACACATAAAATAAACTCTACAAAAATTTTGTTCTGTTTTAATATAGCTGTGTAGCAAAGTACCTCCTTTAGAGAACAGGTGGACTCTTAAAGCTGATACGAAGTCTTTACTCATTGGTCAGCAGGCTACATGGGAAACTTGCCCAAATCATGCAGCCACTAGCCTGGCCATTCTTGGCTGTCTCTGCATAGAAACCATATCCACATTGGCACACTTCAATTAGAAGAACAGTTAGAAATAAGTAGAGTTGCAGAGGCCCAAAAGTAAGGCTAGAACATTAAGGGACTTTCCCAGAACCATGGACCATGATAGATTATGTCTTTGTTCTTGTTTGGGGGGCGTTGGGGTCTACACACTGTACTCTTAGGTCAGAATGGTGTCTTTGAACCTCTAATATTGTGTCAATTGTGCTAAGGCCTCATGGGGCTTAGCGCAGTTACAGCTGCTAGGGGGAAAAGGATTAAAAGGATGGGCAGGGTTGCATTTGTGGCTCATGTTGTATTTCTACTTAGCTGGGCTCTGCTGTCAAAGGGATCAACAACTGAGAGTCACCTGGAATGACCTGAAAGCAGAATATTGGGATCCAACCCAGCCCTACTAAATCTGACAGTATCTGCAGATGTCTTCTGTGTATACTAACACTTGAAAAGCGCGGTTCAGGGAATAAATATTTTTGACTGAATGTGACATAGCAATGCTCTGCTATGTTATCACAGTAGTGTTTGGTGCCATCACTGTGCTACCCTGAACCATCACACTGGTGAACTGTAACATCCAAATCCTCAATTGTTCGATCACAGTGATCCACCGAACAGTCCGAGGGCTGGCTGCATTGTGCTACCATGATGCTGAACTGGGGTATCACAGTGCTTCACTCTTCTACCACTGTGCTCCCCTGTCACCATGCAACACCCATGGGACAGCACAGTGATCCACTGTAATATCATACAAGTGTCCACTGCGTCACCACATCGCTGCATTATGACATCACATTGCTGCATTATGACATCGCATTGCTGCATTATGACACCGCACTGTTCTACTGTACCACTATAACACTCCATTATGGTGTCACTATGCCACTTTGTGACATCACGGTGCTTCACTGTGTCCTCACAATTGTGGACTGTGGCATCGCAATGCTCCCCTGTTCCATGAGAGTGCAGCACTGTGACACCACCATGCTATATCGTGTTAGCAACATGCTTGCCCGTGCCCTCACAATGATTTGTGACATTGCCATGCCCCATGTGCTGTCACTTGTGTCTCTGAGCCTTGACAATGCCTTTTTTGCCACAACACTACTCCACTGTGTCATCGCAGAGCTGTGCTGAAACATTGCATTGCTTCATTGAGACCTTATGCTGACTTGTTACATGACAATGCTAAAATGTGCCACCAACACACTTCACTACACTAGCACAATTCTGAATTGTGTCGCCACATCACTCTATCGTGTTGCCAAAATGAAGCTTATGCTATCATAGTGCTGAGATGTGAGATCACAGTGATCGAAATCGGTCATCCCAGTGTTGACATGTGTCATTATGAGGCTCAGCTATGACATCACCATGCTTCTTTGGGGCCATTGCAATGCTGATTTGAGACACCAAAATGCTCTCATGTTCCCCCAACAAGGCACTTTGAGCTATCAGGATGATCCACAGTGACAAAAAAATAAATAAATAAAACATCGTGACATGACAAACTGTGTCCCAACATCACAAAGCTCTGGTGCATCAACCCAACACCCAACTATTATGTGACAGGGCTGCAGGGTGGTAGCACGGTGCTGAACTGTCGCATCACAGTGTTGGTCTGTGACATCGCATTGCTACAGAGTCGACACAAGAGTTCCCTTTCTCCTTGACAATGCTAATTGTGGCATCACAGTTGGGAGTTCTAACATCACAAGACTGCATTTTGACAGCACTATGTTCCATTTTACCACCACCATGCTGGACTATAACCTCACAACACTGCGGGTGATATATACGGTCTCATCATGTCATTCTAATACTGAGTCATGCCACTGCAATTCTGAATCATGACAGCAGAATCCACTGGACAAATGCAATGTTGTACTGTGACATTGCAATGCTAATCTGTACTGTCACAATGACAATTTCTGACATCACAGTGGCCCACTGTACTATCGTAATGACACACTGAGACACTACGAGGGTCTGTTATGCCATCAGATTGCTTCACTGTGACATCACAATGCTCCACTGTGCTGTCAGCATGCTACTTTGCTCCTTCATTGTATCCTCACATTGTGATGTCACAATGCTTTGTTGTTGCATCAGAATGCAGCATTGTGACATCACAGTGATAATTGAGGAAGGAGCTGCATGAGGGGGTTGGTTACTGGGAGGAGAGTGGGGCTGATACTGGGATATAGAGTGAATAAATTTTTAAAGATAGCAATATAATAAAATAAAATGCAATGCCGAGGCCTGAGCAGCAGTTTAGCCAGTAAAGGACCCTGAATCCGAGTTTAATCAACTGGGTTTGAGTCCTGGAATCCACAGATGAAAGAAAGAGAGAAGTAGCTCCTGTGAGTCTTCTTACCTTCCATGTGCTGCACACAATTAAATAAATGTAACTCCTTAATGTTATACTGTGTTGACATGGACTGATGGACTCTGTTATTGTCTATCAATGACTGGGTGTGGCCATCCTCCCTTCAAGGATTATTAGGAAAACAGGCCATCCCCAGAGCTAGTGAGGGAACTGACTAACACACTGCTTGCTGGGCCACCACCACTCAGTAGGCTTATGTTAGGCTCAGGCAATTTTCACTGACCAAGTTGTCAGGTGATGCCAGCGCCCCTGTAGCAGTGCCCACCACACTTTGAAAACCACACTGTATGGTGACAGCTTCTAGTTCTGGCTGTCTACCTTCAGAACTTCAGAATCGTGGAGGGGTTTTAAGGTTTGCTTTTGCTTCTTTTGTGTTTGCTTTTCATCTTTGTTTTGTGGTCATCGTCCTTGGTGGTGGTGGTGGTGGTGGTGGTGGTGGTGGTGGTGGTGGTGGTGGTGGTGGTGGTGGTGGTGGTTTTAGAGGTACCAGTCCCTGGATCTCACCCAAAATCAATAACATCGCAATTCCGTGTGGGCCCCAGAGGCATTGGTGTGAGATGACACTCAGTCCTCAGTAGTTTTAGATGCAATCAGTCTTCACCTTACAGAATCACAGCTTCTCCTTAAGGGACCATGCTAAGGTGCTAGTAAACAACTGTATTTATGGATTAGCTTGCAAGTCCTGTGAAAGACCTAGTACCCCTGGACACACCCCTGGCTTATTTCAGTGAGATTTCTATTTATCTTCTCTCATTAGGAGAACAGAGAGAGGGCTAAACAGGCAGGGAACTGTGGAGTTGGTCTGGCCTAGCTGTCTTGAGAGGCATGCATCGTGGGTTGTTTATGTTAGGCTCCATGGTTCCTGGAACACTGTGTGCCTTTTAGTTCCTGAGAAACCCACACACTCCTTTGGGCAGCAAAGCATTCAGGCCACTTTGTGTTTCTCTGTACGTTCCCTCAGAACTCGAGGAAACATGGAAGCTTGACAGGAATTAGATGTTAGTCTTGTTCCATGAACAATACTCTTGCTCTACTGAAAGATTATTTGATAAAGACTGGAATAAAAACACTATCAAGCATAGTATTTGACTCAGTCTAGATATTATGAGCCTAGCAAAACTGAGACTCAAAAACTGAAGAGTTGTGGAACCTTGTGGAAGACTGCTAAAGGCCCCTATCACTTAGCGAAGGGCAAATGTGCAGAAGACGCGAACATGACAGTTATTGAAGAAACAAAATTAGTTCAAATGCCAATATGGTCATTTGTCTTTCTGAAGTAGAATAAATTAAGTCTCCAATTTGCTCTCTTCAGTTAACAATAACTACTAGATACCTACTAAAACGTAACACTATCATACGTTTTCTAATCTTCCTTGGAAATGAAATCATTGTGTGTTCATGTGTGTCTGTGTGTCTATGTGTTTCCCATGCTTTTTGTTTCTTGTGTGTTTATGTGTTATTAGTTTGTTCATTTTGTTTTATTCTTATTTGGTTGGATATTTTTACTTGTCTGTTTGTTTCTTAAGAGAGAGAAAGAAAGATACCATGAAGTTCAATTGTAGAGAAATTGAGAGGATCTGGGAGGAGATGAGGGAGAAGAAACAATGATCCGAATACATTTTATGAAAACAAATTTACTTTAATTTTTTAAAAAATGTGCTAAACACCACTAATCGTCCAAGAATTTCATGCCCAAACCACAATGAAGCATGACAATGATATGTGATAATAAAAGATAATTCTTATGCCTTTGCTGTCACCCTGGCACAATGAGAAGGCTGCTGAAAATAATTTAAGAAGAGCTACCTCTGATTCCTCAATCTTGTGTCTAGGTACACATCAAAAGGAACTGAGATCAAGATCTTGACAAGATGTCTGTGTTCTCATGTTCCTTGCAGTATTATTCATATAAAAGCACCTGCTGAAGGAGGTGTAAAATTTAAGAAGTTCAGGGTGCGTGTTCATGATTCAGTGTTACAAAAAGAGATCCTCCCATTCATGGCAATGTACATGGAATCAGGTATGTTCACATTATTTCTGTATTTTTCAGTGAAATGAGCCAGACATGAAAGGCAAAACTAAGATAGTCAAACTCAAAAGCAGAAAGTAGAACCTTTGTTGTCAAAGTCTAGAGCCGTGACGAATTGTGGGAGGTGTCAGTTAAAGGGCAAAAGCGTCAGGTAGGTAAAAGGAGGAAGTTCTACTCAAGAGCACACTACCTGTAGCAAGTGAGACTGCATTATACTCTTGAAATTTACCAAGGGAGTAAATCTTGTGCTAATCCACTCTTACCACAAAGGTGAGTAGATAAATAAAATAATATTAACAGTAGTAAGGAGACAGGGGAAGCCTTGGGAGGTGATGAATATGTTTACTACTTGCATGGTGGTGACAAATTTGCAGGTGTATATCCCCCAAATCATGAGGGTGCATATTTAAATTTGTAAAGCTCGATGAAGAAATTTAAGAGAAAAATATCACTTATTTGAAAAAATACCACTTATTTTCTCTCACATGCAGACCGTGTGTGTGTGTGTGTGCGTGTGCAAGTGTGTGTGTTTATATGTAGAAAGAAAATTATGAGAGAAGAGGAAGAGAGAGCCATCAACTGTATATTAGAGAAGGCACTGGAAGTACAGTAGAGATGGGATCAGCCAGAACGGGACAGCAACTGAGGAGGAAAATAAGAACGAGGTATTCACGAAAGCATCGTAATAAAACCTATCGCTTTGTGTGCTACTTTTTAAAACCAATTAAAAGTAAAAGGAGAAATAGGACGCTTTCCTCACAGAATATATTTTGGTCATGTTCGCTCCCAACCAACTTCAAAACAGCGGTAAAGAACTAACTTCTCTCCCTCGTGTTCATCTCCTTGGAGAGAGCATCATGGATTCCCGATGACTCCACAGTTACCGATCCTCTCCCCCACTGCTTCTCTCTCTATTTTCATCACAGTTCTGATCAGTGTGTGTCATGTGGGTGGTAAAGAAGCAGCAATGAGGCAACTCATCGGGGTAGCCAGAATCTGACAGAAAATAGAAGCCTGGGGGTGAGGGCACAGTGTAGCGCGTGTGCCCAGATTTCAGATGTCATCCAGAGAGGAGACTCAAGGGAGTGCTGGGAGCGTTCTCTGCATGAGTTAGAAGAAGCAGAGAGAACCTGCCTGTCCCCTAGCCTACTCCCTCCCACGCCACGCAATTTGTGCTACCATTTTATACATTTGCTTTACTTACCTAGATGATAAAAGGATGTACTATTTCTAGTCTCCTCTTCTGTGTCTGTAATGCAATTTTAGCTCTATCAGCCGGCACCATTTGACTGGTGTCTGAACTCAAGAGTTTCTTTTACCCTTTGAGCTTTTAAAGAACCATTTTCTAGGGTCCGATAAGACCATCTGAAGTCATTTATTCTGTTGGGGAAAAGTATTTTGCTCAAAGTTCCAATTCATTATTTAGCCTTCTACAGACTCTATAGTTGCATGTTGCAAAGAGAAAATGTCATACCGGAGCGAAACAGCTACCACATCGAGGGCTCCTCAAATAGGAGGAACTATTCCAGAAGCCACACATCTACCTTAACATATGCAACCCTTACAACTCTGCACTCGTTGTTTGAGAAAACACAAGAATAACCCAGGACAAAAACAAAGGTCATCTGCCACTGTAGTCCATCTCCTTTCATGTTGCAATGACTCTTGGGGATCATCTGTACAGCGAAGACAGTCACAGGGCAGAAAATCAGAAAACATGGGTGTCAGAGCCCTGTGTTACACATTTGTGTGCCTGTCCATTTTTACTGCCACACATAACTTTGCAAAATAAATACATGCATCTGTATACATTGCGTATGCCTTTTCTATTCAGTTTTCCAAAGCTCTCCAGGCATCTGCACTGACTAAATCTGTTAAAGTTGAAGGTGCTGACTCAAAAATTACTCTGTTTCTTCCTAGAAAATGCCAGATAATTCATATGAATGATTAATTCCACGCCTAGCCCTGCCATAGAGACCTCTGTCCACTCACAGTTGTATTGCTATATATTACCTTTTTAAATTTTTCGTCATTTTAAAGAAGTAAATCTTATCATTGCTTCAGTCACTTACACCCCCACATAAAAAAGTCACAACAGTCAAGCTTTGTTGAAAATCATTCACACAATTAACCTATATATGTTAGCGTATCTGAGAATTGCAAATTTTGCTTGAATTTAAATTTATAAAACACTACATATAATCACATATAACTTAATTATATGTTACTTTTATATTGACTTATATATAATATTAATATAATATATTGACTTATATATTGATTTATATATTATATACATGCCCATTTTTTCTTTCAAGTTTAATAAGTCAATTTTTAATTATATGTGTCTTTTGTAAACATAATTAGTTTACATTTGGTGTTCAATCAGAAAGTCTTAATCTCTTAATAGAGAGGGTTCCCCATTTTTATTAACTCCTATATCTTTATTAGATACCCCTGGTGTTTTAGAAGCACTGACTGCATAGCTACCCCGTACTTACATTTATACTTTCTATCTATAAAAATTGACATGACTATCTTTAGAGTACCGAGCTTAACCACACTTAGTATAACTTTCAAACTATTACTTTCCTGATGGTCTAGACTTCCATTCTTGGTTTTCAACTGCTATTTTTGTTGCCTTAATTCTTTTCAGAAAGGCTATTTTGACATTTGCATCAGTTTTGATGACCCACCTGTCTGTTTTCTATGTCCCACTATGCACCGTTAGACTTCTTCCTGCTTAAGTAGGACGCTGGTTAATGAAGCTAGCTTCATGCTTGCTGAAGAAGGGCCAGTCATTCCTGGGAAAATCTGCAAAGGGAACTCTTGAGGTTCTGTGGAAATGCTTGTCCTACAGCTGTTCCTGCATAGAAGTCATTAAAAATGGTCCCGACAGGAACAGGTATAAAGGTATAATCAAGAAAATGAAGAACAGAATAGATGCAGTCATCTTGGGGCTATAGTTCATATACAGTCACTGGGAAATGATGTACGGTCTTATTAGCTTGTGGGTGTGAATGAGCTATTTTTCCCCAAATATCAGCATTCGGTCCTGATCTAAATGATTTTACACACTGTATCTCTGACAATTATGGTTGGTTTCTTTGACTATCACAAAAAGCTTAATTTTTTACTCCATCTATTTGTGGTTGGTGTGTGTCTTCCAATACTGCTAGAGGTGCAAACGCTTTCTGAGTTCTTGAATACATGACTATTATTTCTTTCTTGTTAACCCCACCTCAAGTGAAATAACTTACTCAAGTATAAGTTTCTTGTCATAGCCCTTCCCCAGCCCTATAAATGCTATTCAATTGTCTTCTGACAGACAAAGATCCAGGGAAATATGCATGCGCATTGTTTATGTACATGTGCGCAAAGGCCTCAGATACCTTACTCAGACACTCCCTTCCCTGGTTTTAGAAACAAGTTCTCTCACAGGCCTGGGGGCTCACGGGTTCAGCTAGACTGGCTACCCAGCAATCACCAGTGTTCCACTGTCTCTGATTCCCTGGTGCTTGGATTGCATTACACAGACCTATATCACTGCAACTGCATTTAGTTTTGTGTTATATGGGGTTCAAATTCAGCTCCCCCTGCTTGTGCAAGCACTTTACTAACTGAGCCATCTCCCTTGATCGGGGTAAGAATGTTTGAATCAATCAGTTATTGATACTATTACTATTATTTTCCAAATACCTGAAATTTTATTTTCCTTCCATTCAAAATTTTCGTTGTTATGTAGTTTACATATAGGTTTCTTTTCAACTGTTTAGAATACAAGAATCCATTTATCTATATACAAAGGTGTCTATTCAACTCAGAACATGTTAGTCATTTATGTTCTATTTGATATGCTTTCTAGAACACATACCTGCAATTCCCAGGTTCACTTACCAGCATTTTTGCTAATCCTTTCCTTTGCTGTTTCTCTCATCCCTCTCTTCCCGTGTACCTCCAAATCCTGTGAGCACCCCAAAATTCTGTTTTGTCAGTGGCAGTTACTTCTGTTCTAAATGCCTTAAAGATGGTAACACAACATTTAGGCCACTCCCTCTGGACCAACTAGATTCAGCATCTGGGAGCTGCTCTTCACCAACTCCATAACCACCAGTGAGATCTAAGCATCACTGTGCCTTATCCTCGTGAGTAAAATTGATAACAGTGCTTCCCGTCACACGTGGACTGATAAGAATCCAGTGAGTTACTAAGAGCATCAGAGGCCAGAGCTGCCGCTCAAATGTGCTCAGAACACTGGTTGACCCTGTGATCTCGCTTCCAGAGATGTGCTCTTCCTCTGAGTTTCCGCAGCCACACTTGCCTTTCTTGCTTCTCTCCTGTCCCCAGATGTCAGTGCTGAGTTTGGAGCTTTTAAATTTAAGGGGCAGAAAGATTTCTCAAGTATTTGCCAAAAAGCAGACAAGTGGGTTTCTCTTGCACTTGGTACTTGGGTATTGGACGTCCCTTGTTCGATCCACAGCTGGAGACACCATCTCCACCCTAGATCCCAACAGTCAGAGCTACGAGCCTGATGTAAAAGGCTCCTTGTTTACCATTTCTGAGTCTGTGTTGTCCTGAACCCAGTGAGCTAATACTATAACTCGAAGCATGCAAAGCAGCAAGCATATACCTTTCTCTATCGTCCATATTCTCTTACGTGACATAGCGTGATGATGATGGTGATGATGGTGACAGTGATGATGGTAGTAGTAATGAGGATGTTGATGATGATGGTGATGATGACGGCGACAGTGATGATGGTGGTGGTGATGGTGATGGTGACAACAGTGGCAACAATGATGGTGATCATGACGACAATGAACAATTACCATGTCTTGAGGACTGCTATGGTCTGAATACTAATGTCTCCCTAGACCCCCTATTGAAGACTGTATTTTGTAGACTTTTCAGCTCTGTGACAAATGCTAAGGAGAAACAGATTAAAGGCAGAATATTTATTTACCTCACAATTTTAGAAGTTTTAGTTCATGGTCATTCATGCCATTGTTTCTGGCCTATGCGATGTGTCTTAGTCAGGATTCCATTGCTGTGGAGAGACACCATGACCTCAGCAACTCTTATAAATGAAAGCATTTAATTGGGGCTGGTCTACAGTTTCAGAGGTTTAGTCTATTTTTGCTATGGTGGGAAGCCTGGCGGTACACAGGCACACAGGCTGAGAGTTCTACATCAGGATTTACAGGAAAAGAGAGCAGCACTGATACATACATACACACACACACACACACACACACACACACACACACACACACACACACACACACGAGTAAGATAACTTGCTATGGCCTTATTGAAAATCACTCTCAGAGCCTGCATCCCTGTGGCAGTACCTATGGGAAGAAGAATTGTGGCCCTTTCCTTGACTTATTTCTCAGATAAGGTCTGTTTCACGAGACCGGAAGCATGACCGTCAGAAGGGAAGGTGGGAGAGATCATCTAACCTGCCTTCTACAGATAAACCTTTCCGCGGTATCACTGGGAGCTGCAATGCCTTTGTCTTCTTGGGGTTTCCTCCTGCGGTCATTTCACTACAAACTTAGAAAAGATCATGTCAGAGGGCTCTGGATCTGATGCTATTTTTAAGCTTTGAAATTCTCCAAAATTAGGCTCAATCAGGAGGTCTGTGAGAGCCAGTGAAGTGCAAGGTAACACAGGCTGTCCTGGCCCGCATTTCCTCGTGATGCTTCAGATTATAGAATCATAACCAGGGAAATTGTGAAAATTAAGGAAGACAAATTGGCTACAGGCATGCGGTTACGATTTCTAAATTACCCCCTGCATGAAGCTGAGGTTAATCAGGAGAGTTACAGGAAAACAAATTCCTCCCTTAATGAAAAGAAATGATCACTAAGAGTGCGTCATCAAAGGTGACACAGAGGACTTCTGGTCACTCATTCATGTTGTACTTGTGGTTAAAACCATGTCTATTCCTGTGTGCTTCGATGAGTTTCAACCTGAACCACAGAATCAGAAATCAGTTTTCCTTTTTATACATGAATACATACACCCCTCGGGTGTTTTCTTCTGGAGAAAATATTAATTGAATAAAAAGAATACTAAAAGATCAGACTCTAACCCGAGTTGTAAATTAATAGCTTAGACTGTTAAAGGATGCGGCTAATTCATTAGTGAGCTAAAGGCAGCGGGCTAAAATGAACGTATTTCATTTCTTCCTAGACACTTGATAAAATATTGGTCCTTGGGCATGCTCTGAGGAAGGATACTTTCTTTAAAACTGTGACTCGATTCCTTAGTAACCAAAGCACACTACACACTATTTAGTTCCACCCTTTATGCTCGTGATAGTCACAATTCTGCACTTGCAACTACAAGTTACTAAAAATATTGAAGGACTTACAGCAGCTGTTCAGAACTGAAGCCCTATGCCCAGAAACTGCTGTTGGACTGGAAAGTGCCCGTCATCGCTGAGTCAGGCATCTGGGAGCCTGGGAGCATCTGTCTGCCAGGGAGCAGCCATTGCTTTGTGCCAGATTTAGCAGGTGCTCTGTGTTTGTTCCAAAGTAGAGAGAGTGTCTCTAAAAATATCTATCTTCCTTGTTCACCCAGGCGCCACATTACTCTGGGAATGAATGCGTTTTTAGTGACAATAGGCCACGTGTGTTTACCTTTGCCCCATTTCATGTTCAAGAGGAGAAAAAGAAAACAGGTTTGTTTATGCCATAGTGTGGGGTGAAAAATGTAACTCAAGACCCGGGACGCTGTACTCCACAGACGCTGGGGGATGGGGGCCAGCAAAGCAGCTCGGCCTCGTTCCCAGGAGTCACACTAACACTCCTCGGCGCCCAGGGCCCCGGGCCCACCTGGCATTTCTTGGGTGTGTCTATTTTCTCGACTCTCCTTGCCTCAGTATCAGAGGGTAGGAACCTGTCATGAATTTACACTGAAAACTGGGTCTTTAGCTGAAGAAGTGCAAGTAAGGAAGATTTTTTAGATTCTGAAGTGCTGGATACCCACATTGGTTTTTCATGCGTGTTTCGTTCTGGTTGACTGCCCTACGTGATCTCTCTTTCCTCCCTTTCCCGCCTTCTCTGCTGCACCGTTACCTCTCTACCCCCTCCCTCTTTATCCCTCTGTCTTCCCTCCATCCCTCTCCCTTAGAAACAAACCTCCTTCCCAGTTTCATGGGCCCCTTCTAGTTTTCTTATACGTTTCCATAACTGCTCCACCTGGTTACACAATCTTACAATGACAGGCTAGAGTCTGCAAAGAAGAGAGAGCATGAAGGATTTGTCTTTCTCGGCCTGAGTGACCACACTTAAAATAATGTCCTCCAGTTTCATCCGCTTGCCAGCCAATTTCCTCACTGTGTTTTCCTCTGTGGCTGGAGAAAACCCCACCACGTATACGCACTGCCCTTCATCAGCCGTTCATCAGTAGATGGCCTCTAGTCAGGTTCCAGGTCCTGGTTGGCATGAAGAGTTCTGACAGGCATGGTTGAGCAGGCACATCTGTGGTCGGCTGGAGAGTCCTTCGGGCACCGGCCCAGAAGTGCTATCAGAGCTGGATGAACTTCCATGGTTAGCTTTTGAAACGCCTCTGTGCTGATTTCCACAGTAGCTGTGGCACTAAGTCACATGCCCACAGGTTACAGGTTCCTCTCCTTGCTGCTTTGTGCAACAGTTTGAGAAGGTACTAGGCCTTCCTTGATCGTTTGGTGCAAACCAGCAGTAAATCAATCTTTTCCCTAGATTGTTATGTGTAGGGACACTTTCAATTTCTGCTTTGGTTTCCTCGCTTGTTATGGGGATAGCCATTCTGGTGGCAATTATTTACTTCCAAACTCAGAACCCGTCCTTTCGTGCACTCCTAGGATGCAGGGTTGCCGACAGCAGACAGAGCTGATGTTACTTTGCCAGCTCTGTCTCTGTGTGCTATCTGGCAATTTTCCTTTATAAATTTTCATATTGGGTTATTTTTTTATTCTGTTTTTAGCATCTTGACTATGATATGTTGGGAAGAGATTATTCTCTGGTCATATCTACTTGGAGTGCTAGATGCTTCCTGTGTTTCTTTTTCCGGATTTGAAAGCATCTTGGCTATAATTTCAGTGAAAAGTGTGTATGAGCCATATGGTTTGTCTCAGCTCTCTCTTACAGCCCGTGATTTCTTGGGTTTGGGCCCTTGAGTGTACCCAGACTTCTTGAACTTTTTCTGGTGTTCATCGACTCTTTTTCATCTGTGGGCATCTGTGTGTGTTATTGTATTGACTGTGTCAATATCCCTGATATTCTTCCTTCTTCTTGATCTTGGCTGAGGATGTTTTCTGTTGTGTTTTTCATTAGGTCTTTCATTTCCAGAATGAGAGAGAGAGGGAGAGAGAGAGAGAGAGAGAGAGAGAGAGAGAGAGAGAGAGAGAGAGAGAGTTTCCATTTCCATGCTGAATTTTGCCTTCGTACTTTTACATTTTTAATCTTTCATTCACTTTGGTAACTTTCAGGTCTATGTCTTTCATTGATTTGGCAAGTTTCTCTTACGTGTCTTGGATTATATGAATCCTATAGTTGGTCTTTGTCTTTTGATTTGTATTTGTCTGTTTATTATGCACTTCTGTCTGCGTATATTTATAGACACAGATATGCAGTATGTGCATGTGAAAGTCAGAGAACAACTTGAGTTACTTCTCTTTCCACCATGTGAGTTTCAGAGTTTGAACCTACACCCTCAGACACATGCCTTAACCCAGTGAGTCATCCCACCCACTGAGCCATCCCACCCACTGAGCCATCCCCCCCACTGAGCCATCCCACCCCACTGAGCCATCCCACCCACTGAGCCAACCCACCCACTGAGCCATCCCACCCACTGAGCCATCCCACCCACTGAGCCATCCCACCCACTGAGCCATCCCACCCACTGGGCCATCCCACCCACTGGTCTCGAACCCTTTGAAAGCTAGACTTTTGCTGTCTCTTTAGTTAACGCATCATCTTTGTCGTCTGGTGTTGTGAAGCTATCAGTTTGCGGAGCTGTCATAGTGGAGTGCTGAATCGTGTGCTGTCTTTGTATGCTCAAGTGTTTCCTACAAATGTCGGATAGAGGGTGTCCTCTGGGTTGTAGTTCCCTTCCTTTTCCCTTGGCTTTCTCTTGTTTCCTTTGTTTTGTGTGAGTCAGGGGGAAAGCTAACTATAATAAAAACTATGGCAATGTCTCAGTGTTAGCCGTAGGAGAGATGCTTGTAGGAAAGCTCAGCCCTCCAGCCTTGTTCTTGGTTTGCTCACTACCAATCGAATCACTGCTGTGAGTTGGGGTGGCTCTGCTGGCTCACCCACAGGAGTGCCCATATGGCTGTCACTTGACAGTAGTTTTGCAAGCAAAACTTTCTTTGCCCACACTGTCCTTCATCTTCTGCCCTACAATTCGTGACCTTCTATAGGACCTCCCTCTATAGGATCCACCTCCTTGCCATTCCTCAAACAATTTCCTCCACTATACATGAACTCATCATTGTACAACAGTGTGTCACACTCACTTAAATCTCAACTCCAAAGTTACCTCTGCAGTGTGAACTTCTCCTGGGTAGATAAACATCTACTAACTCCACATAGGGCACTAATAACAGACCAAAGAAATCCTTCCGTACACACTCAGCTTGCTGAAGCGACGAGTTTCGTTTAGGTGAGGTGAAAGCAACGAAGGCAGCTTTACGAGTGGCAACATCAGTGAAGAACATGTCTTTCGTAGGAATAATTAGCTGGCACTCAGGAAGAAGCACAGCCCTATGAGCCCCTCCCCCCTCCACAGCAGAACGTTAATGACCCCAACTGTGTATAGGAGTAAACGTAGCTGACGAGAGTTCAAGATGGCAGCAGCCAGGTCATACCCAAGGAGCAGCATTCCATAGCAATCTTCAGGAGACTCCTTCACCAGGACACTCTTGTCCCTCTCCATCTATTTTCTCCCCTCGCATGTATACACCAGGTCTGTGCAGGGATGGGGGCTGGTGTTGCTAGTCTCCTCCCTTCATGCTTTGATGCTCACATGGCTTGTCTTTGAATGCATGAATTCAGTTGTGATTGCTCTCGTGACAGCACCTGTTCCGTCTTTTGGATACACTCCTCTCTGTGCCACTTGTTATGGGAATCCAGTTCTGGACAAAACCAGTTAGAGAATGCCAGGGATTTTTTTGGTTTTGCTTTTTGTTGTTGTTTGGTTGGTTTGGGTTCTAGTTTTTTGGTTGGTGGTGATGGTGGTGGTGGTGTTTTGTTTTGTTTTGTTTTGTTTTGTTTTGTTTTGTTTTGTTTTGTTTAGACAGTGTCCCGCTATATAGCTCAGGCTGTCTTGGAACTCACTGTGTAGACCAGGCTAGCTTCAGAATCACAGAGCTCTCAGTTTTATCTGTTTCACTAACAGGCATGGGAGTGAGCCAGTACTCAGGAGAGTCTGGCAACAGTGTTGAACTCTCCACCCATATGACCACCTGAGGGTGTACCTGCATCCCATGAATACTGAAGGGAGATTTCTACTGCAGGTTAAGCTTGTAGGGATTGGTCTTATGCTGCTTATATTCAAATGCTAAATTTTGTACCCAAAGATCTGATTGTCCCCCCTTTAATGAGATCAGCGAAGATGAGGAGATCCTCACATATACCAGCTTTTGTTGTATAAACCTTGCCCCACCCCAAGTTATCCCTCATTGGCTAATAAAGATGCCTTTAGCTTGAACCGGGCAGAAGAGAGAGGGAAGAGAAAAGGTTCCAGGGTCTGGGGTCTCAGGCGGGGATCACAAGGAAGGAGAGCAAGGAGGAAGAAGCAGGTGGATCGTGAGCTCATTGCCACGAGGGCCAGCCTGGTGGAGTGGGGGCAGCCCAGTCAGAGCACGGCAAGGGATATCTCCGGGTTAGTGACAGAGAAGTAAGCAGAATAGCATCGAGGGTTGATATCTGCCCAGCTCTAATGCTTTAAGGCTTATTATAAATATAAAGGCTTTAGAGTCTTTAATTTGGAAACTATATGGTCTAAGTGGGGTAAAAAATACTCCCAGAATAATATTTACCACAACGCATATTTATAGACACAGATATTGCAGGGAGCCATTAGGACATTCTTTCTTTAGTAAACAGGGACTCACTGTTTACCCAGACAGCTTTGCCAACCATTCCTTAAGATAGCTTTGCAAGCGTTTGTTTTCTCAAGATAGGAGGAAATGGATTCGACTGAAAGATGTAAAAGTACAAGAAGCATAACTCAGTATAAAAATTATGGCCCATCTGCCTCTGGTTATTTCTGTAGCTGCCAAGCAGGGACTATTGAACCAGCACGGTGCAAGGAAGTAGCTAGACTCCATTCGGCGCACATGACAATAGTGACTGCCTAGCACTTACTCTTTTTTCCATCCCTCGCCCTCCCAGTGTCAGGTCACTAAATTCTCCACAGTGAGTCCACAAGGCGCACGACAGAGACATGCTCACAGCAAATCCTCCAGAGCTCAAGGCAGGTCTTTCCTCTCACCATTCCTCCAGGAAATCTCTACAGCCCTCTGATTCTCTGTCTTTTCCATCACGCATTCGACAAAAAACAAATTTTATTTAAGGGCACAAACGACACTGGGATGAGATAGCTCTTCTTCGAAAGCACAGGAAATCATTTCGTCGGAGAACCGTGCCTGCATATTCTATATCTCGGGCTTCATTCTGTTCTTCCAGTGCAGCAATAACCTCTCCAGGGGAAAGATGGAAAGATGTAGCTCGGTAAAAAACACCCTTGATAAGCCATCTTTGTATTTTATCCTTGTACAGAGAAGAAAAATCAAACACTGTCCTGATCCAAGTTCTCAAATGGTAATACTAAAAGAACTCAGGATGAGCTACATAAAGCAAAGCAGCGACCCAATTTCCCTCCAGTGTGAGGAAAGGCACTAGAGTGCTTTAAGCAGGCCAGGGCTGGCTTAAGAGCCACTCGGGTTGTAAAGTGGAGGGAAGCACACACTGGGAGTAGAGGACTGTGATCCACGCAAGGATGACTCAGACCGTGTCAGTCTTTACCTACAGAGTATTGAGAAACAACTGTTGAAACTATAAAAATAGATAACGACAAAAAGGTAGTTAAGTGCATATTTTTATATAATTTAGCCTTGACGAATGATCCTAAGAGTAGAGCTGAACTATTGTTAAGAGTAGAAAGCTCAGCATTTCTGTACTACTTGTGTTTGAGAAAACTAGACAATATCCATTGGATCTAAAAGAGCGGGGGAGCTTACTCTTCGGGGCTCTGAAGTTTGTCTTATGTCCCTATAAGGATGGATGGGGCTCAGGGGAGCTCCTCATGGATTGGGAAAGTGGCTGGCCATATGTCAAGTTTTTCCTTGAACAATACCAAGCCGACAAGGCAATTTCGAATCTATCCAAGATTTTCAACACACACACTCACTACCTGTCACTCTGAAAATACAGGGATCAACTCCCTTTAAGGACAAGCTTGTCTGTGGCTGTGGGGCATCCTGCCATCATCCATGTTAGCTGCCCCAAATTCTCTGTAGCCATAAAGCTAGTCACCTAACGTCCTTCTAGTGTGTGTGTTAACAACCCAAAATTTAACTTAATTTATGTAAGGAATTTTTGCAAAGGTTAGGGAAATAATATTTGTTGGTTCTCAAGCTCAGAGAGTTTTGTATTAAATATCATTATTATACATTATTTCTTTGGTCCACAAGGCAGCTGAGGCTACTTCATTTTGTAAAAACTGAACTAAAGCCCAGAAAAGATAGAGTCCTACTGACAATGAGTAGCAGGACTAAGATTTTATTATAAAGCCTATATTTTATGGAAGCCAACTGAATAACTTGGCTTCAATGTCTTTCAAAGAATAGGACAGTGTTGAGGCTTTTAAAAGTGAAGAATTGTAAAAAAATAAAAAATAAATAAAAAAAGTGAAGAATTGTACCTTAAAGTAAAATATCTTTTAGCAAAGTATTGTAAACTCATGATCACATAGGTGGGGATAGAGAGCTTGCTATGTAGCCAAGGTGGGCCTTGAATTTATGGTCCTCCTGTACTGAAATTATAGGTATGTATCTGACCTGATTATCACTCCATATCTTTTCTAGGTTCTACTGTAATTAAAGCCTGTAGTGGTTTGAATATACTTGGCCCATGGGAAGTAGTCCTTCTCCAGCGCAATGTTTACCTGGATGCTGCCATGTGACCTTGTGGAGGTAATGTGTCACTGTATAGATGGGCTTTAAGGGATCCTAGTGATCAAGCTCTCCGCAGTGAAGAATAGACCCTCCTCCTGGCCGCCTGCAGAAGAAAGAGTCTCCATGTAAATAAATGCCTTCTGATCAAAATGTAGAACTCAGCTCCTTCTCCAACACCACGTCTGCCTGGATGCTGCCATGCTCCTACCATGATGATAATGGACTGAACCTCTGAAACTGTAAGCCAGCCCCAATGAAATGTTGTCTTTATAAGAGTTGCCTTGGTCATGGTGTCTGTTCACAGCAATAAAACGCTGAGACAGACCCATAAACAATGGATTTACTTAAGGTATCAGTTCTATGTATTCAAAATATTTTTGAAGTCAAAGTATTTTTTAAAGTCAAAGAAAATAAAAACAGACAGAAGAGGATGTAGAGAAGAGAAAAATTCAGTGTAAAATGTTTAAACTTGGCAGGAAATATTTACTCTTACATTGTTGAGAAAACAATTTGATGGAAATGTCCAAGCCTCAGACCTATGGACCATCTTATTATACACCTGTGTACTCTGATCCAGTCAGGGAACTGACTAGAATATTTCTTCTTCTCTTTGGAGAAAGTAATAAGCATTCTACAGCTCTTAGCTCTGGTCTCCTCCAAAGCAGTCCCTGCATCCCACACCTCGCCATCTAGCTTAGCATCACTAAACAGAACCACGCCCTCCTCTGCCTCCCACTGACCTGTACTTGGGCCTCTGAAGTATGTACGCACTGTGAACGTGTGAGTGCACATTTCTCTCCTCTACTGAATCATAAACCCTAAGACAGCCCCAAGCCTCATTAATCCTTAATCCATAAAATACTTAGAAATGGTGCCCAAATGTTCATTTTAAGATTCTTATTGACAAGATAAATATTATTCAAATACATATCCTTGCCACTCAAAAGAAAAAAAATACGTCATAGTCAGATTCTATCTCCTCCAACTCAATTGTTTTCCTCGGGTATTTGTGTGGTTGGTTCAAACAGACCGCTGATGCTGTTTCTACTGCAGTCAAGAATGTAGTGACTTAAATTTAGAGGTTGTGATGGCTGCTCTCTGTTATCAACTTGACTGTATCTGGAATGAACTACAATCCAGAAATGGGAGGCTCACCTGTGACCCACATCTTGAGGCTGAAGACACAAGCTTTCGATCCAGATCTTGAGGTGGGATAGCACACACCTGTAACAGAGATCTTGAGGCACACCTTTAATCTGGGCCATACCTTCTGCTGGAGGCCTATATCAGGACAATGAAAGGAGGAAGTGTTCTTAGTTCTTCCCCTGCTTACACTTACTTTGCCAGCACACCCATTAGAGCCTAGTTCTTCAGGATTCCAGCTTATACAGAAGACCAGTTGAATCTCTTAGGTTCGTGGGACTGCTCAACTACTAGAGTCTTGGACTTTCCTTTCACAGCTGGTTATTGTTGGGTTAGTGGGTCTGCAGCCTGTAAGTTATTCCAATAAATTCCCTATGTGTAAATAGAGATTCCTTGTATAGATTCTGTGACTCTAGAGAACTCTAATACAGAGGTCACTCAGTGAAGCTCCTCATTGAATGGGTGAAAACACAAAGTGAAGAAGTTTCCTGAGGGCCCCAGGTTTGCACATTATGGTATTTCTCTCGCCAACCCTATGATCTTTCCACGTTCTCAGGTGACACACACACACACACACACACACACACACACACACACACACACACACACACACACAAAACCAAAACCTTGAGTGTTCCTAAAATTATTTGGGAGCAAAAAAAAAGAGTGATTAAAAAGTGAATTAACAGCTGCTTTTATGCAAAGCAGACTTCATTATTTCCTGACCAGAGTCAGATGCTTCTCCTCCT
The DNA here is from genome assembly GCF_011064425.1 of Rattus rattus. Lineage (NCBI taxonomy): Eukaryota > Metazoa > Chordata > Mammalia > Rodentia > Muridae > Rattus > Rattus rattus. Next base: position 101,827,818 of record NC_046154.1, on the reverse strand, counting down.
AGTGAACTACTGTGCCCTTCTTGAATAAAATTACCATGAGTTCCAGAAAATGCTTCTAATTACTTAATGAGTGACAGGAAGAATTACAGAGAGTTAAACTGCCACTGTGTCATCTGAGGAGAACTTCCTCCATTTCATTCTCTCTGTGGGAGGGTAGGGATGGCTGTTAGTTGTTACAACAAGCTCAAGGGTATGAATGCAAAGTGTGCTTGAGTTCCTCTTAGATTCAAGTGGCACTGTAAAGAGATGCCTCCTTCTGAGGAGGAGGAGGAGGAGGAGGAGGAGGAGGAGGAGGAGGAGGAGGAGGAGGAGGAGGAGGAGGAGGAGGAGGAGGAGGAGGAGGAGGAGGAGGTGCTTCCTTCCTCAGGAGACCAAAGATCAAGATCCTCTGTGCTCAGGGGCACTCCAGTAGGACATTGTGGCATGCAGTAAAATAATATATGCCTTAGATTACTTAATGAGAACACACAGAAAATGCCAAAAATATGCTACCACTTACTTCTGTCCAAGGACTGATGGAAGTTGGTTCCTGCAAAATAATTAGGCAATCATCCTTTAAACATGAAATAGGAAACAGTGAGGTGGCTTAGCTGCTTACTGGCTTGCTCCTCAGAGCTTGCTCAGTCTCCTGTCTGGTAGGATCAGAATCACCTACCCAGGGTTAACACCGCCCACAGTGGGCCCAACCCTCCTACATTTATTACTAATCAAGAAAATGCAGGGGCTGGAGAGATGGCTCAGTGGTTAAGAGGACCAACTACTCTTCCAGAGGTCCCAAGTTCAAATCCCAGTAACCACATGGTGGCTCACAACCATATGTAATGAAATCTGATGCCCTCTTCTGGTGTGTCTGAAGACAGCTACAGTGTACTTAAATAAATAAAATGAATTTGGGGGTTGGGAATTTAGCTCAGTGGTAGGGTGCTTGCCTAGCAAGCGTGAGGCCCTGGGTTCGGTCCTCAGCTCTGGAAAAAAAAAAAAAAGAAAAGAAAAGAAAATGCTCCACAGACTTGCTAATCTTATAGAGACATTTCTCAAGTGAGAGCCCTCTTCTCAAATGACTATCGCTTTTGTTGTTGACATAAAACTACCTAACACAATAAATATAAAACATGTCTAACATTCTGTACTTATCTAATTAAAATGCCGCCTCATCCAAGTTTCCTTTATTTGTCGCAGTGCTTGTTATTTGGCAGTCACCATTCTAAATAGTACCTTACTGAGTGCTAGTCATGGTCAGCTGGCTGTATAAATAAGTGACTTAAAAGTTAAGGAATTCTCTCTGGTGCTAACATCCTTTACTGGTAGATTCCAAAATCTGTTCCTTTGTGTCTTTTCTCCTGCCATCAGAACAACAGAGGATCAGTCCCAACATCTCCATCAGCGAGTTCCACAGATATGAACCCAACTGAGGACCAAAAATACACACACACACACACACACACAGAGAGAGAGAGAGAGAGAGAGAGAGAGAGAGAGAGAGAGACACGCACACACAGAGAGACAGACAGACACAGACACACACACACAGAGAACACAGACAGAGACAGAGAGAGACAGAGAGAGACACACACACAGAGAGAGACAGACAGACACAGACACACACACACATACAGACAGACAGAGAGAGAGAGAGAGAGAGACACACACACAGACAGACACAGACACACACACACACACACAGAGAGAGAGAGAGAGAGAGAGAGAGAGGGGCACACGCACACAGAGAGACAGACAGACACAGACACACACACAAGCACAGGCATACACATATGCACACACAAAGAGACAGACACACAGACAGACAGACAGACAGACACACACACACACACACACACACACACACACACACACACACAGGCATCCAGCAAAGGTACCAAAAGGTACCTGAATATGTGCATCCCCTGTCATACTGTGTTGGGTAGTCTAAGTAATATAGAAAAGCATGCTAGTAGATTATATACAAATATACCATTTTATACAGAGGCATATACTTTTATATGCTTATATCTTTTGTGCATCCTTGGGTTTTAGTACTTCTGGGAGCCAGTGTTCCAAGGACGTTCTCTCTACTTGGGCAACAAGTGAGTACAAATTCATCTGGTCAGCAAACATGCACTGGAGATCCCCTGGATCCTAGATCATTTGCTACACACTGGGGTCACTAAGCCAGATAAGGCTGTGCCCACATCTAGAGAGGCACTGGTGGTAGATCACAGTTGCTTCGCTAAGCCCAGTTACCCTCTCTTCCCATCAATGGAACCCTTAGTAATTGTAAGTCACATGACCCTGACTTTCCCAGGAATTATTCTTCCCTGGTACACAAGAAATGACCACGTGACCCCGGAAGCGCTGGTTGGGAATTGATCACACAGAAACAGTAGATTCTCCACACTTCACTGAGGATCACTGGTGAAAATCTGAAGCCACATGTAGCATGCTTTGTGAGGAGACAGCCTGATAGCAGCACGGGGCAGCAGAGACTGAGATCCCTAGGAGAGAAGAGAGAATTAGGAATCCAAAGGGGGAGGTGGAGCAGAAATAACCCGAGAGGAAAAATAAAAGTAAGAGAGCCTCCTCCTTTTCCTTAGATCATTTCCTTCAGAAAACTTTGAAGCATCCAATTTTCTCTCTTAAATGTATATACATTTCTTTAAAGCTAGATAGATCTTTTGTCAGTTTTATGACCTGGGTAACTTGCTCTGAAACTCTGAGTCTTTGAAATACAAATAAGAAGGGAGAGTTAGCTCAAATCTCCCAGTCCCTAGGCAAGGAAAAGAGTTTGGTTGTGGGAGATCACTGCTCCACACTCTGAAACTCCCTTGTCACCGAGACACAGAAGCCTGTTTCCCTTCTACTAACAATGGCCAACCCGTCACCAAGTGCAGTTAGATTTAACCACACGTGTGGCAAACAGCACAGCCCAACCTCCTACATGAGAGAAATGAGAGAATATGACTTTTTTTTTTGCATTGATGACATGACATTTTCTTTATTTCTACCTTCTTCCAGGCAACTGCTGAAATTGCCTGTTTAGGGGATTTTTTTCTTTGAAACTGTAATAAAATTGCCTTCAATTCTCTGTGAGTGTATTCTTAAATTCTTTTATTTACAAGACTGAGAACCTCAAAGGTGACCCCAGTTTCCCCCAGTCACACGTGATAATTCTGGGAGACTCTCTCAAATTTCTGGTAACACCCATGTTGACACCCAGTTTCTTCCATAAGCCTCATACAAAGATGCTGGTCCACAGCTCACGTGTGCCCTGCTTCTTGGACCTGTTCCTGGGGCACAGTAGCTTGCTTGTTCTTCAGGGCCTCTGTAATCCTATGGCACACCTTCTGACCTGGCCTCCCTGTGGCTTTTGTTCTGACAGTTCTCAAGACAAAGATCCTGGAAGACGCCGCCCTGGGTTGTTTAGTAGCTCTTTGTGTGGAACCCCGTTGTATGCTCACTTAAGTGAGAGAGAACATCTCCATCACTCTTAAAGTCCTCACATTGACCAGAGCACACATTTAGTAATAAAACCAGCTTCAGGTCTAACTTTTGTGGAGATGACTTCTTGGGTTAGAAGAGGACTGATTGATTGACTGATTGATTGGTTGATTGATTTTTTCTTTTTTGCATCCTTTTTTATTTTACTTTTTATTGATTCTTTGTGAATTTTACATCATGTACCCCAGTCCCACTCATCTCTCCATCCCCTTAGATCTGCCCTTTGTCCTTACAACTTCTCTACCAAAATAAAAAACAAATAAACAAAAAAGCAGAGAAAACATCTCTTCATAGAATCTATAGTGTGTCCCACAGTATAGTGCATACATCTTCACTTGCAAATGTTCATTGCAATGAGTCTGGTTTGGGATCTCTGGCTTCTGTGATACCATCAATATTGTATCCTCATAAGGACTCCTCCCTGTCATCCTGTTGTTGCCCTGTGTCATGGAGCTTTGAAACAGCAGGACTGGCCCTTTCACTCATTCCAGACATCTGTAGATGATATAGATTTGGGGGTGTGTCAACTTAGAGCCCTGAGTAGTAGCTGAGCTGGTCAGTGACCCAGTTCTCCCCTATCCACACAGAGTGAGTTCTCCAGCACTGCTCAGGCTGGACTACCCAGTGCCTCCATCAGCAGGAGACAGGGTCAGCTCTCCCGTTCTCACGCTGTTGGGGGTAGCTCACCCTCACCCATGCCTCCAGAGCCAGCTTCACTGTGCTACGAAGGCGAGGTCGAAGGACTGCTCTCCCAAGTGCTACAGTGAGTGAGGGGTCACAGCTCTCCTGCTCTCTTGCCTTCAGAGCCAGCTCTCCCAGCTACTGCAGGGTAGGGGTAGTAATCACCCCTGCACTCACACCACCTCACAGCCACAGAATGGAAGGGCCAACTCTTCCTCACTCTTACTCTGGGGGCTGGCTCATCCACACCCTTTTGATCAGAGCCACCTCTACAATGTTACCCAGGCGAGGCATAGGGCCCACTCTCCTGAGTGCTGCAGTTGTTAAGGAGTGGGGCCAGCTCACCCGCCCTCATGATCTCTGAGATCAGCTTTCCTGAGTGCCGCAGGTGGCCAATAGCAAGGGGTCAGAGAACATCTCCCCACAACCCACACCACCCAGGCCACCTCACAGCAGAGTAATGGCAGGGACTCTCTCCTTCTCTCAGGTCCTTGGGAACCAGCTTACCTGAGCCCCTTCCACCAGGGCCAGCTCCACTGTGCTGTCTAGGCAAGGCACAGGGCCTGCTCTCCTGAGTGCTGCCAAGGGTGAGTGATGGAGCCAGTTTTCCAGAGTACCACATCCAGTGAGGGGCAGGGCTAGCTCTGCACAGCCCTTGAAGATCCACATGGTTCCAGGTGACTGCACTGATGAGGGATGTCCCCATGTTCTCTAGTGGTCATATGTGCCACAGACATTGACACTGACCCCTGCTACTGTATAGCCATGAACTCAGACATAGCCCTCAGCAGCAGCCTGGGCTGGAACCTCACCATGGTCCCAGGTGCCAGGGCTGGCTATTCACAATGGGTATGTTTTCTTCAATTTTTATAGTTTTGTTATTTTCAGTGCCCAAAACACACACATACACACACACACATATATATACACACATGCACACATGCACACACACACACACATACATACACACACACATTATGCCTCCACTTTACAGGTACCCTAAGCTCATCCCTGCTGGAGAAGACTAATTGTTTCCCAACCTATTGCAAGTAAAGTACTCACTCAGAAAGACATGAGATAAGTCAATCACAACTAACAGAGTAGATAAGACTCTATGATGAGTTCACCTCCAATACAGACCCATGCAGCTGATAAACCAGCCAGCCTCCATCTAAGGCTTGAGAGTAAAGATAAACTAGGTTCTTTCTTGTTTATGATTAAATCTCTCAAGGACTGTGCTATGCCCCACCTGTAACCTTAACTACAAATGGCTCTATACCGACTGTTCCAGGAAAGGTCAACCATGCCTGTGGTTCAAAGGTTGTTATGCCCACCAGCTGTGGTGGCTACCTTATGACCGCCTTGCAATCATGTCTTTGTTTTAAAAAGTTGTTCTGACCAAAATATTATTCCTATGTCCTGCTTTTGTAACTTCATCTATATAACTGCCTCCACTTGGAAACTCCCTACCCCTGAGCTATAAAAACCTTATCCTGCCCAGGTCCAATGCTGATCTTTGAACCATGTCTGAAGGGAGGCAGCCGGTCGGTGTACATGATACAAAAAAAGCTGGCTTTAATTAAATGTTTGCTTCAATTAATTTGGCCATAATCATTTGGGGCTCTCGTCCTTCTCTCCCACTGGGATTTGTAGCTGGTCTTTGCTACTTTGTGGGTTCTTTTTCCCACCTTTTATCCCACCAGTTTCTCCTAACACTACATAGGAGAAAAAGAAGGATAGAGGGGAAATGGGAATTAGGGAAAAAAAATCTCTGAATCTAACTTCTTTCCTTTTGTTTCCTCTTTGACCACAGCCACTAACAAACCACAATCAACCTCCCTAAATGATCAACCACACCACACCCTGTCTCCTGAGGCCCTCACTTTTATGTATCAACTGAAAAGTTCCCAGAATTCCAAACACTGCCCAGTCTCAGACATCATGTACCACGCTTCTGCTAGAGCACGAGACAATCCTGGTCAGTGTGCTGTGGACAGTCCAAAGCAGCCTCACGTCCCCTGGGAGTAAACCTAAAGCACATCACTACAGGAATTAACACAGTCAAGACCTGAAAGAAAACAGACAAACAATACAAGGTCTCCTGGGAAGAAACTCCAACTCCTGCCATTTTCACTCTGACAAACATTGCGTGGCTGGGAAAAGCCATTTCCATAAATGTTTCGTTCTCCTCCTCCTCCAGGCACAGCATCACTGGGACATGAATCATGTCCTGCTTGGCCATCAAGGATCCTTCTGCAAGTGCATCCTTTCTCTCTCAACTTCACAGGCCTGCCTCCGAGGACAGAGCTCACTGCCAAATTATGCCCATGGCTTCTGCACAGGCTGACAAATCCGAGCCTGAGAGTTTAAGCAGCTATGGCTTACTTTTACTCAGAGCCACAATGAATGGGGTTTTCTTTTCTGTTAGGTAGCTAATGTGGGGATATCCTACTGCCTCTTCCTCTTTTAATGCACACATACACCTATTCTTGCTTACTGATCAGGCTCTGTATCTATTGTGCTACATTTAAACTCCTGTGGTGAGTGAGTGTGTGTGTGTGTGCGTGTGTGTGTGTGTGTTTGTTTGGTGTGTGTGTGTGTGTGTGTGTGTGTGTGTGTGCATATGTGTGTGTGCGTGCATGTGTGTATGTGTATACGAGAAAGAGAGCACTTTCCTGGTTTCTGAGTGAGAATTAAAGTAATTGTTCATGACAACAACACAGCACTGTTATTGGGACTTACTATGACCCCACGTGGCTCCTGGCAGCCTCCTGCCTCTCGCTTAGATCTCCTAAACAGCTGTCTTAGGATTTTAATACCGTAAAGAGTCCATGTCATGACCAGGGCAACTCTAATGAAGAAAAACATTTAGTTGGGTCTGTCTTACAGTTCAAAGATGTTCCACTATTATCATAGCAGGAAGGATGGTAACATGCAGCAGACATGGTGCTGGAGAGGTAGCTAGAGTCCCCATCTGGATCCACAGGCCTCAGAGACTGTCCCCTTGAGTGTTTGAGACCTCAAAGTCCATCCCCAGTGACATGCTTCCTCAAACAAAGCCACATCTACTCCAAAAAGGCCATATTTCCCAAGAGCATCACTTCCTACGCTCCAAACATTCAAACACATGACTCTATTGAGGCCATTCTTATTGAAACCACCATACTCCACTCCCTGGCCCCCATATGCTTGTAAACTATACATTCAAAAGTCCCCATAGTCTGTAACAGTCTCAACCCCATTTAAAAGTCTGAAGTCTTTTCTGAGACCCATGCAACCTCTTAATTTGTAATCCTTGTAAAAATCAAAATAAAAAGCAGACCACATCATCCCACATACAATGGCACAGGACATACATTACCATCCCAGAAAGGAGGAAAGGGGGCATAGTGAGGAAATACTGGACCAAAGCAAGACCAGAATCCAGCTGGGCAAATTCCAAACTTTGCATCCCCAGGTCTGATGTCAAAGCGGTCTTCAGGTCTCCAAGTCCTATCAGCTTTGTTGACTATAACATACGTCTTTCTTATGGACTGGTCTCATCTCTCCTCAGCAGGTATCCCACAGCTCTAGCAAGTCCAGCATTTTTTGAATCTCTAAGGCAACCCAGGCTTCCCCTTCACAGCTTCACACGGTGGCCTCTCTAGGCCCCCATGCAGGGATACCCCTGACACATGCCTAGCCTCGATGGCTTTCCTTAGTCATGGAGGAAGATTCCATACTGCTTTCTTATATCCTTAACTCCAAAGCCAGAACCATGTGGCCAAAGCCTCCAAGTCCTGCTACTCGCTGGGGCTAGAACGTGGCCCCTTCATTCAATTACTTCTTCATCAGCTACTTCTGATGGCTTCCTTCACTGACCAAGTTAGGCTGTCCTGGAACTCACTCTGTAGACCAGACAGACTGGCCTCAGACTCAGAGATCTGCCTGTCTCTGCCTCCTGAGTACTGGGATTAAAGGTCTGTATAACCACATGGCTCTAAGCTATTTAGCTTAGCTAGATGGGATCTTACCCGAGGTCACCACTCCAATTACCATATTTGTCGTCAGGGTTTTCTTTACTATGTTCATCTCCTTAAATACAAGACACAGCTCCATTCCTCTTTCTGGTGCCCTTTTTCTCCTCATTTGTCCATTTTGTGTTTTTGCTTGCTCCTTTTCACTATAGATCTGCATCAAAGTGAACACTAACAACCATGTGACAGAGTGGATACTAGGCTGTTTTGAAATTCCCTCGGCCAACTTGATTAATCCAAAACTCTTCAAGTCAGCCTCAAGTAGACTTTTCAGAGAAGGGCAAAGAGCAGCCATATTCTTAGCCAAAATATCACAAGAACAGTCCCTAGGCCACATACAAATATTCTTCTCTTCTGGAACATCTTGAGCCAGGTTCCCATAGTTCAAACCACCCTTAGCCCTTCTGTCTGTCCATGCTTCTAATATAGCCCATTGAGTCCCACATAAAGTATTCAACTGCTTTTTCTTTTCTTTTCCCAGTGTTTATAAAGTTTCATTTTATTTTTTTCCCTCCTTTCATTTATTTTACATCCCTTCACACTTTCTCCTCCTCCTTCTCCTCTCAGTTTCTGTCAACTGCTTTCCTAATCCGAAGTTTCAAAGTCCACATTCCTCCAAACAAAAGCTTGGTCAGGCCCATCACAGCAATACCCCATTTTCTGGTACAAACTTCTGTCTTAGATAGGGTTTTATTGTTGTAATGAGATAACATGACCATGGCAACTCTTATAAAGGAAACTATTTAATTGGGACTGGCTTATCGTTCAGAGGTTTACTTTATTATCGTCATGACAGAAAGCATGATGGCATGCAGGCAGACATAGTGCTGGACTAGAAGCTGAGAGTTCTACGTCTGACTCTTCAGGTAGCAGGGAGAGATATCCCAATGGGCCTAGCTTGAGCCTTTGAGACCTTAAAGCCCATCTCTAATGATACACTTCCTGCAACAAGGACCCTTCCTAATAATGATACTTCCTATGGGCCAAGCATTCAAACTCCTGAGTCTATGGGAGCCATTACTATACCATCCACAAAAGCTACTTTGTTTACTGAAATGTCCTCACAAAATACCACCATGATACTTAGGAAGTAGAGATCACTGAGGTTGGGGGGCGGGACTCATCTACAATAAAACCCCTTATACAAAAGAAAGCAAGTTGCATTCTCCCTGAAGGAATGGCACTTCCAAGGATTCTGATTCTCCCCTAGAGCTCCATCTCAGCTCTACCAATGATATCTTTATTAACCCAGTCACCCATCCAGATCAAAATCTTTCTCTTCTTCGCTACCTTTGCTTATAGCTTTTACTTCCTAAATACATCTTAATTGTGACTTCTCATCTTCACCCTCACTGCCTGTGTTGATCCAAGTCACCATTATTTCTACATTGTTCTGAAACTCTCAGCTGGGCTCCCAGACCAGAACATGGCTATCCCCTAAGAATTTTTCAGACTAGCAAGTCATTAGACCTCACCCACAAACCTCTGGGATAGGTCCCAGAAATCTATGTCTGGCAGGCTCCGTGAGGGTTCAGATGCCTGCAAATTTTGGAATTGTTCTCTTAGTAAAATAGAATTCTGTTACCCTGCTTCCTTGTTGTTCCTTCCTTCTTAATGCATATTCTGTGTATGAGCTTCCTAAGACAAGCAACAATTGCTTAGGTTAAGTCCCCTGCTTACTATCCCTTTCTGCTTTAAGACCTAGCTACGCAGAGTTTTCCATTTACTCAGAGTCTAGCATCTGAGTTCTTCCTAGTCAGTGGTTCTTCTACTATTACAGCTCCCCTTCTGCATGTCCTAAGAATGGCATGTCCCTAGAGTTGGCAAGAGACATTTGGAAGATGTCCATTCGGGTACATGCGGTTACCTCATTTGCAGAAGACAGAGTAAACAAAGATGCCAAGTGCTCTAAGCTCCTTAACTGGGACCTAAAACAATGAAGACGGAAGCTACTTCATGTACGTGCTGAGAGGTTACATGGGCTACTGAGGTTCAACTCACAGGCCTACTATGTTAAAGAACTCCATGACTTCTGAGTTTTGCAATACAGAACATGGGTTCCAGATGCTCTTACAGAGAAGAGGCTTTTGTCAACAGGCACTGTGTATATGGAGGAGGACACCTAGCATTGATAAGTCTATTCAATTGGTACTTTACATTCGCAAATGTATGCTAGTGTCCTCTACATAACAGAGCGGGAAAAAGTATAGAATGCTTCTTAGAGGAAGTCTTGTATGACTAGAAACTACCACAACACGTAGGAGGAAGTCAAGAAGCAGCAGCATCCTCATAACTTGTCAGCAGCAGATATTGCTGTTTACTGGGTAATTACCTCTGTGCCTCTGCTTCCTTGTTCCTAACATAGGGAAGGGAATGAGGATATAGACCTTTCCACCTCACAGCAAATAGGATGTGTGATTATAAATGTAGAGTATTAAGAATAACTTAGTGTCAGGCTATGTGTCTGCCTCTAGCTGGGGTTCCCAAATGCCCACTCAGGAGAGGCAGAAACCATTCTATGATAGGGGGTCTCAGCCCGTGTTTCTCTCGGTGACAAACAGCTCTGTCTGGGACAGATGCTGTGGTTCCAGGCCTCCTACGTAACTTGAAAGCTACTGTGGATCTCGGGGAGTTGGGAACTGGGTCCAAAGGTCAGCACTTTCTCTTAGCCCCAGACAGGAAGGGGAGAACTGAGTCCAGGACAGGGCAGAATCAGGTTTTATTCCTAGTGAGTGCTGAGAGCACTGAGAGACTGGGAGAGAGAAGGCCTCTGGGAGATTTAGGTATGGTGTTTTTACACTAAAGGCCTCCCCTGCCTGGATCACTGATAGAGACGGTCCTTCCTTGTCCAAACTGCTTTATTTGAAGGTTTGATGTAAATGCACATACCTTACTCGGGGTGAACTAAGGGTTAAATACCTTTTGTGGGAAGGAATGGTCAGGAAGGGCAGCTCATTGACTAAAACACTCAAGACCTATCTAGATACTTCATTGGCATAGAAAAATCCAGGCTTTTATGCTACATGACCAATTGTCAGCATCCTCTCAGTGAAGTGCATAGTTATGTCTTCCTCATCAGGTGGTTGAGCAGGGAGCTGGCCCCACATCTACCACTCTCAATTCTGAGATTTCCTGGGGTTTGGCCTGGCTCAACCTTACCAGTTCTTCTGTCTGGTGGCACAGTCCACTTGCCCCACATCTTGGTATACAGTAAGCATCCCACATTATTATCAATAGTCTAAGGTCCTCCCAGTGCTACAGAGTATATATATGGGAGGAAAGCATCCAAATAGGACTGAATATACTGTGAAAATCAAAGTTCTATAACAAGATCCAAACGCCTGTGTCAACTAAGTCTTTGCACTTGTCCCCTATTTGTGTCACATAGACGTTCATTGCTACTTCCCGCTTATGAAGTTGGCCAGGTTTCAGAGAACTTACTCTAAAACATTGGAAAGATTACATTGGGTGTCTTAGGGTTTCTATTGCTGCAATGAAACACCATGACCAAAAGCAAGGTGTATACGAAAAGGTTTATTTGGCTTAGACTTTGATGGCCCTGTTCATCAGGGTGGGTTAAGGACAGGAACCTGAAGGCAGGAGCTCATGCAGAAGCTATGAAGGGGTGCTGCTAATTGGCTTGCTCAGCCTGCTTTCTTTTTAGAACCTAGAGTCACCGGCCCAGGGATGGCACCATGAAAAATGGCTCTCTCCCATCAATAACTATTCAAGAAAATGCCCTACAGAGTTGCCTATGCCCTGATCTTAGGTAGACATTTTCTCGATTAAGGTTCTCTCTGTTCTAGTTTGGGTGTCAAGTTGGCCATAAGATTTAACCAGCACAAGTAAAGTTTTCCCAACAACTTCCCCCAAGTAACTCAGCAGTTGAAATGGAGCCAAAGATGGGTACAGTCACAGAATGAGACTTTCCACAGAGTCACATCTAGTATCTGCTTTCCTGTCTATGGTACAGTCATCAGTTTTTGATAACTTCTTCAACAGATGGGTTGTATCGTTAATAGCTGACAAAACCCAGAAGCATTTCAATAAGAGAAAGATACTGTATCTGGTATGTTTCTCATTGCTGTGCAATATACCTGACAAACGCAGCTGAAGGAAGAATGGCCTTATTTCAGCAGGCACCTGAGTCCTGTGTATCATGACAGGGAAAGTAGCATCGTGAAGCAGCTGATCACATTGCATCCATAGTCAGTAAATAGAGAGATTACTGAAACTAGAGTGGGGTATAAAAAACTCAGGGTCTACCTCTATGGCTCATTTCCTCCAGCAAGGTTCTACCTCCCCCGAAAAATGGCACCACCAGATGGGGTCCAAGTCTGTAAACCCATGAGCCTACGAAGGGCGTTTCACATTCAAGTCACAGCAGATTTATTCCATATTTAAGTCTCTCTTAAGCAGTGGTTCTCAACCTATGGTTGTGACCCCTTCAGAGTCCAATGAGCCTTTCATAGGGGTCCCCTAAGATCATCATAAATATCAGGTATATTCATTACAATTTCATAACAGTGGCGAAATTACAGTTATGAAGTAGCAACAACCATAAGTAAATAATTTTGTGGTTGGGGGTCACCACGGCATGAGGAACTAAAGGGACACAGCACTAGGAAGGTTGAGAACCACTGCTAAAGTCTGACCCAAGTACCTAGTTTGACAAGGAGCACAGCACAACTGAAATCAAAGTTCTCTTCTAGCAGCATGTCTTGGGAATAAATCCTCCATAATAATTAATCACAGTGGGAATTCTTTCTCCAAAGGATAGAATTCTCACTCTGCTCGTTTTAGGGCGAGTGTTTCATGTTGGAATCTATAATTTTGTGACTGAGAAACCTCTAAGTAATGGAAATAGAGCTAAGGCCAGTAATTGACATAAATGAGCTATCTGAAAGACAACTCATGGCTGTTCCCATCCATGTTGTAGGAGCTGTAGCAAAAGCCATGACACAGGAGCAACCCCCATGTCTCAGGAACTGCTTAGGGATCTTTGTGTAGTGAATGTTCCTTATGAATTTCCATCTAACCCTAATTGGGTCGAATCATACATTTGGCTTCTCGGTAGGATTTGAATTAACATAAACAGAAATCTTCCTTAGTTATAGCTGAAGGGGACTGACTGGTTTTGAACGGAGGGTCTTCTTTTTGCACTACGTCCATGGTCACAACTAACATTTGTTAGATGGCACATCTGCTCTATAAACCACGTTAAATACTTCTATGGATTCTCTCTTCTGAATATTTTCAACAAAACTAGACGACTTCTATTAATACTAGCACCCCAGAGTGAGGGAGGTGATGTTTGGAGAGTTTTAACTTGGCCAAAGACTAGCTGATGGTCAGAGTGAGACAAAATAGACCTGAGCAGCCTGGCTCACAGAGCCCCGGATTTGAACCTCTGTGTTGCCCTATCTGTAAGCCATTCTGTCCATGTGACGTACTGCAGCACCACAAAATGGGCAGGAATATATTGATGACGAGAAGCTTAAATCTTTTTTTTTTTTTTTTTTTTTTGCCCTTGTGTCTAGGAGGAATAAAACTAGAAATTTCTTTTCACTTCAATTGTCCTAAACTAAACATTAGAAATGTGAAGTCTGATTCTCAAATAATGCCCCGCACTGTGCCCACAGAAGTCACTCTGGCACTCCTTCCTGACCGGGAGGCTCACTAACAATGCTCAGCACTGAAAACACAGGAACTCTCTTGAAGAACAACTTCACCCCACTTCTTTGCATCTCTCAGCAGCACCCTGTCTCCCACTCCCTCCATACTTAAGCCTCTTTTCTCTCCAGTGAATAACTTCATCAGATGCAAAAACAGTCAGATGCAATTCTTTTCCACCTATCTTGGTGTCTGCAGAAGAAAGCCAACATCCTTTGGTCGATTTGAATTAACACAACCCTTCAGTAGCTGAATGCTCATCAAACAGCAGTTATGATAACAAATGATCCCACTTGCAGCCAGTCATTAGTCCCTCATCAGGACTGAATTTTCCAAGTTCAGGCAGGGCCTCTACATAGTGACTTATGGGGTTGCCCTTTGACTTTCTAATCTGAGAGCAGAATCACCATACATTCCGAAGGCATCCTCGTAGAAGCAAACAGCTCTATTAAAACCTCAAACGCTGAAACAGTTATTCTGAGCCAATAGGGCCATTGTGTACACAAAACAAGATGAATGGTCCCGCATATGAGGCCATGCTTCCAAGGAGGATGTAAAAGACACCTGATTTACTGCGGAGGCAAGAGGCATTGTCATTCTGTGATATAGAGTCACTTGTCTTCACAGCAGACGATGAGGGAGTGATTCAATCGTGTTAGCTGGGCTTTTTTACTTTTACCATAATAATTATTATTGACAGATTCATTTAGGGTAAGAAATGGTCTTTCAGAAAACACTAGGGATTGTAATAGAGCCCAGGGTGTGGGAGCAGATGTGCATTATAAAGCAATATACGGCATAATGAGAAAAAGCATTCTTCCCTACCCTATTAATTGTGGACACTGTCTAGTAATCAAGAACTGCTGACCCCTCCAACCTCCAGCCAGAAGATATTCATGCGCTGTAATGCACCGTGGCCTAAATACAAGCTCAAATGAGTGTACCGCTGAGAACATGCATGCCGATAATTCATTGGAACACAACCTGTCCACCACTGCATTGTCCGGATATAATTTATCAGTAGTATATAAACACTTCACGCAGGTGAAGGTTCACCCAATGACACGACGCAATTGATAAACGGCTATGACAAAATTTTAATCAACAACTGTGAAGATGACTTTTAAAATACGGAAAATGCTTGCATCGTGGGATTACATGATCACAGAACGCAAAACTGTCAGAACTTCACAGACATAGAATAATGCAGTAGGGGGTAGGAGCAAGAAGGCATAGGCAAGTTGTACTGACAGGGAGAATGACAGGCCATTTATTTTTTTAATGTCCTCTAATGATCCTCTGGTATTCTTATAATAAGAATTATTTTTTAATCAATCCCACCACCTCATGTGAAAAATCTACCCCTCACTGTAAAACCCATAGACGAAAATAACCCCTGCATGTGATAACTGCTGAAACATGTTCTTTCTTTCTTTTTCCAAGTTCAAAAATAGTGTTGGAAGCGGCTAAGGAGTAGGGCTCGCATTATTCAATGTCAGATACATTTACACTCCTAGGTATTAGTAATTCCTTCGGTTGACTTTGCCTTGCTGTTGTCATGGCAACCGTTTCCACTGCTGTTAGTACCTCTAGGGCCCAGGATTGTTCACTTATTTTTAAGCCGTTTCTCTTCTAACAAAGCAATTAATGCTGTGCCGTGCCCGTGTCGGGAGCTCCGGTGAACTGTGATGCCTTGGCGGCTGCTGAGCATGCACTTTCCTTCCGTCTGCCTCGAAGGTGCTCCTGCTGTATCCTGGCGGCTCGCCTCATGAATGATTTTCTTTTACTGCTTCTAACTATAACATATTTGGATTTAAAGTTTCAGTCCCCCGCCCCCACATATACTATTCTTCTCTCTTCATCATCAATGAAAGCACACTTTTATTAGTGTTCCCTTGGAACTTCCGCCATAGAAAAGAATCAATGTGCCGCAGGGGAAGACCCTCAAGGCCTTTGGGGCATTATGTGCAGGGGCGATGTGGTTAAACAGTCTGAACCTGCCTGTCTCCAATTCCAAGATGGTCACAAAACCTCAAACATCCCCCTGCATCTTCTGATGTTTGGAGTCATCTAAGGGTCCTTCATAACTGAACATTGAGGTTAGTGACTGTCTTTTTTATATGTCAAGTTAACCTGCACATAGTACTGCCTTGTGTGCTTAGATTTAGTATGAGGTGCAATTATTCTTATGTTGGTATCTATATGACAAAATAAAAATTTGTGAAAAACTTGATTAAGTAATACCAGGTCCTCTGCAAGAAGACAACGCAATCCTCTCTCCTGGGACCCAGGATAACAGCGGATAACAGTTGTTATACAAGCTGGAGGGTCTGAGTTCAATACCCAGAATTCACATAGAAAACTGGACATGGCTATGCATGTGTCTGGAAACTCAGCTCTGTAAAGGATTGGGATAGGAGGGTTGCTGGAGCTTGCTGCCTTCAGCCTAGCAAGGTTCAATACAGCCAGTGTCTTAAGATAATAAGTTAGTAATAGAGTAGGGCACTGCGCTTCCTCCACCAGCACCCATGTGTGTGCATGGCCACATGCACCCAGATATATACATGTGCATGTACCAGAGAAAGAGAGAGAGAGAGAGAGAGAGAGAGAGAGAGAGAGAGAGAGAGAAAACAAGCAAAGACACAAACAACCCCTCTCCCATAATAGTAACATTAATTTGTTCATGAGTACAGAAACTCTCTCTCTCTCTCTCTCTCTCTCTCTCTCTCTCTCTCTCTCTCTCATCTGTTTGTTTGGTTTGGTTGCTTGGTCAGGCTCTCACCATGTAACTCTGGCAGGTCTAGAACTCACCACATAGAACAAGCTTGCCTCAGACCCACAGAGATCTGCCTGCCTCTGCTTCTGCCTCCAGAGTGTGGGGTGAGCAGTGCCGGGCTCAGCCCCCTTAGCCTTATCACCTCTTAAAAATCCCTCCTTTCAGCCAAGCCTTTCTGCCTTTCCAAACATTCAGACACTTTAGATTCTGCTATCAAATCAATTTTTAAAAATCTAGTAGAGCATGATAGCATATGCCTACAATCACAACAGTTTTTTTTTTATTTATTTATTTTCCATCTTTATTAACTTGGGTATTTCTTATTTACATTTCCATTGTTATTCCCTTTCCCATTTTCCAGGCCAACATCCCCCTAACACCTCCCCCTCTCCTTCTATATGGGCTTCCCTTCCCCATCCTCCTCCCATTACCACCCTCCCTGCAACAATCACATTCACTAGGTGTTCAGTCTTGGCAGGACCAAGGGCTTCCCCTTCCACTGGTGCCCTTACTAGGATATTCATTGCTACCTATGAGGTTGGAGCCCAGGGTCAGTCCATGTATAGTCTTTGGGTAGTGGCTTAGTCCCTGGAAGCTCTGGTTGCTTGGCATTGTTGTTCATATGGGGTCTCGAGCCCCTTCAAGCTCTTCTAGTCCTTTCTCTGATTCCTTCAACAGGGGTCCCATTCACAGTTCAGTGGTTTGCTGCTGGCATTCGCCTATATATTTGCTGTATTCTGGCTGTGTCTCTCAGGAGAGATCTACATCCGGCTCCTGTCGGCCTGCACTTCTTTGCTTCATCCATCTTGTCTAATTGGGTGGCTGTATATGTATGGGCCACATGTGGGGCAGGCTCTGAATGGGTGTTCCTTCTGTGTCTGTTTTAATCTTTGCCTCTCTATTCCCTGCCAAGGGTATTCTTGTTCCCCTTTTAAAGGAGTGAAGCATTTGTATTTTGATCATCCTTCTTGAGTTTCATGTGTTCTGTGCATCTAGGGTAATTCGAGCATTTGGGCTAATAGCCACTTATCAATGAATGCATACCATGTGTGCTTTTCTGTGATTGGGTTACCTCACTCAGGATGATATTTTCTGAGACAGGAAGTATATGCATTCAAGACCAGTCTGAACCACAGAGGAACAGGGTATCATGGGAAAAAATTAAATTTAATACACACTGGCTACAGTGTGCATTAAAGAAGCTACAGTGAAAAAAAAATGTCATGACTGTGGACTGCCATTTTACCCAACAGACACTTACTGGACCCTGGCCGTGTGTGCATGCATTCGTGTGTGCATGTATGCCTGTGTGTGCCCACTCACTCACAAGCACCTAATAATTAGATTCAGAATGGGTGTAACCAACACTAAGCAGTGTGTGTGTGTGTGTGTGTGTGTGTGTGTGTGTGTGTGTGTGTGTGCGTTTGTGTGTGTGTATGTTAGAACATGATGGAGAATGACCATACCAACTAGAATTATCTGGCATTGCGAGACTATTTTTTATAATAGTTTTAAGGGTTCCAAAGTGAAGTT
The DNA here is from genome assembly GCF_011064425.1 of Rattus rattus. Lineage (NCBI taxonomy): Eukaryota > Metazoa > Chordata > Mammalia > Rodentia > Muridae > Rattus > Rattus rattus. The sequence continues at coordinate 101,809,644 of NC_046154.1, read as the reverse complement.
TATTATTAAAAGATAAGAACGCAGCAGTTTTCAAGCCTGCTAGATGGCCTAGGAACAGTGAGTGGCAGGGTGGGAGAGAGCATTGCAGTTTTCTAACCTGGTAGATGGCCTACAGAACAGCCTGTGAGGGTGGGAGGGAGAATTTCAAAGAACATTTGTTCCACCATTTAAGGCATACTTGGAAATGCACAAAGAGGGCATTTTAAAATCAATCTCTCTCTCTCTCTCTCTCTCTCTCTCTCTCTCTCTCTCTCTCTCTCTCTCTCTCTCTCTAATGACTGCTTAGTATTACCTTCTTCTGCCAATGCATACACACAGGAGACAAAACCAGCAGCCCATCAAAACACCAGCTGTCAGGAGAGACCAACTCCCGGCAACCTCAGCTAACTCAGGCACAGAAATGCCTTCACTTGGGCACCACGCTCTTGACCCTCCTTCCTCCCATGGCCAACCACCTTCAGTGGCACCAACCATTTCTCCTCCTCGCCCTGCATTCCTCTTTATGCAGTCCTTTAGTGTATTTAGAACATTTCCATGTTGATTATTCAGACTCCCAGCTTCATCAGTGTGGGACGTGTATAGCTCCCCCCCCCATTTGTATGAAAATTGACTCGACTAACTCATTCCCTGCAAAGGAACTTTCCCTAGCTTCCATGTCCCTAGTTCCGTCAATAAGCTCTGACAAGACTACAACATACACTGCATCTCCAAATGCCTTGTCAGATGCCTGATTCATCAGAGGATTACTAGCTCATCTGTTTCTGTGGTTCAGGTAATTGAATCGTGCCAACCGACTTTATCCCATTTCTCAGAAGATTGAACAAAAAGGAAATGAGATTAAATCACAAATGAGAGGAAATTGAAAGGCAAAAGAGAAAACTTTGAGCGTACATATGTGGTGGTTTGAATAAGAATGGCCTCTATAGGCTCTTATTTTTGAATGCACAGTCTCTGGGGACTGAAGCTGTTTGTAGGTGTGGCCTTGTTGGGGTTAAGTGTGGCCATGCTGGAGGAAACATGTTACTGAGGGTGGGCTTTGAAATTTTGAAAGCTCACCCTCCCCTCCCCCCTCATGCATCAGGATGGAATTCTCAGCCTCTCCAGCACCAAGCCAGTATGCCGCCATGCTTGCCCCCATAATGATAATGGACTCACCCCTGAAACTGTAACCCAGCCCCTCAAAAATGAAAGAAACTCTTGGTAAGGGCTGCCTTAATCATGGTTTCTCTTCACAGCAATAAAATAAAATAATAATAATAGCACATAAGTCAACTGTTCCAACGGTTTCTGTGAACGCTGCAGGATAGCAGTCATAAGACTTCTTCAAAAAGAAGTCACTTCTCCTTAAAGACCCACTCCTTCAAAGCAGTGATCATAAATTAATGACCTCTTGGTTCTTTTCCTCACAGAATTTCTATGACTAGGAAGTGTGTCAGCGGGATATTCTGCTGTCCTCCCGATATCTATCCTTTCCCCTTCTGTACAACAAACTACCTTCATGCTGTGAGAATTTGTCATATAAGCTGGTCAATAAAATGTAAGTAGAGGTGACCAGCAGGAGCTTCTAACGACTTGTGAAGATTTGAACATGGCAAGCACACATGCACGCAAGCACGCACACACTTTAAACAGGCATGCAATTCACCCTCCACTGTCACCTCCTATCTCCTCCCAGATTCACCTATACCCACACCATTTTAACTTCATGTCCTTTTTTTTTTATTTTAATAATCCCTCAAGTCCAATCTGTGCTGTCTATATACCCACAGATATTGAACTATTCACTGCTCTACCCCAGAAGCCATCTCAAGAGTCCTCGGCTAGGAGTGGGAACTTGTGAGCCCCTCCCCTTTCCATGCTGAAATATTGACTGCAGTGATCCTGTACAGGTCCTGTGCAGGCAACCACAGCTGCTGAGGGGTCATGAGTGCAGCGATCCTGTCATGACCTGAAGACATTTCTCCCTGACCCTCCCTGTTCTCTGGTTCTTACAATCTTTCTGTCCCTTCTTTTGTGATGGTTTCTGAGTCTTGACTTGGGCAGAGAGAGACTGTAATATAGTTATCCTTACTTACTACCTCTTGGACTACCAAAAGGTCCTATGCAGAATGCTGGCAGGAGAGAGTCATCAGCAGTCTTACTCAGATGTGAACTCAGTGAACTACAATAATGACCAATATGGCAAGAGATCCCCGCGGCTGAAGTAATAGCATCATGGAGCAAACCATTCACTTTCCACTTGGATTTAAGCCCTGTTGCACAGAAGAAAAATGCATGCCTAGAACTGAGCTCAAAATGAACCCAATATTATTTGGCTAAATTGTTACAATATCAAGCTATCCTAAAAATTCCTATTTCCATCCAACATCATCAGAGAAGTGTCTGCGTGCACAGGACAGTAGTTAACAGAGGGACTCTCAACTGGGCAAAGCGCAGGGGATAAATGTCTGTGGAGTGCTCTGCTGCAAGTGGGACATCTCCCAGCTTTTCTCTACCCAAAATGCTCTCCTGGTCTGCTTCCTCGACCCACTGGTCTTATCTCGAACGTCACCTGCTCAGGGATCCTGCCCCGTAGAAAGCAGTTATTCAGTCATTCAGCTGAATCTCTCCCTGTTTTAGTTCTTTGCAAGGCACGTGTTCTTATCTGCTATTTTCACTATGAGTTTATTCTGCTTCCATTCAGGAAAAGATAAAAGGCTTGACAACAGGGAGCGCGTTGCCCTCGTTATTGCTATACGCCCAGGTGTTTGAAAACTGCCTGCCATTAAGTAGGCATTCAGTGAATGTGTGTTGTGTGAATGAAACATTTGCTGGGTCCTGTCTTTGTGGCTAGGAAGCTCCCTCCTCTAGACATCAGTACAAGAGAGTTTCTCTATCATTATCCACAGCAAGTAGCTGTATTTAATTTCTTTGCCCACTCTTTGTTTTGTGTCTACTACTTAACAAGAAGTCCTTGAAAGTGGCAATCATGAGAAGGATATGGCGAGTGACTAGAATGTTCCAGAAAGTCACTTGCCATGATTGAATGAAGTAAACAATTAATAAATCAGCAGATGAAATCATAGACAGTAAGAAGACTGTTTTGCCCTGTGACCACATCTTCACTGTTTATAGAGTCAGTGAAAGATGCAAATTGAATCACCTGTTAGCAAAAACATATCAGGACAGGCTTGGGGAAGCCTACAACGTATGAGAGCTGCTTCTGTGACTCTCTCTTTCCACCTTGGCTGGTCCAATAGTCAGGGAGAGTCCACCTTCCCTGAGAATCAATGAAGAATAATACCCAAAGGAGTGTATACTTAGAACATCAAAATAAAGAAAAAAAGGACTTGGGAGTGGGGTCTGTAACCCTCACTTAATAATGAAAATCAAACACCTACTAAATATTATAATATAATAAAAGGAATTAAATTATACAGTGGGTTCTGATAAGTCTCATTTACTGTGAAGCCAATAATAAAATAAATACTTTTCTAGCATAATATATTTTATTATAATTTATCGCACTAGTATTTTGTACAGCTAACATTGTGAAGGATTTGCTTGGCTCCAGAAATTCTGCTGAGCATTTAACATGAGACATGTTATCATTACACCTATTTTACAGAAAATGTGAGTCTAAGAGACGCAAGCCTACGTGGTTATATTATTACCGTTTGACAACTCAGCACATGTAGATACTGAATTTTGCTCTTTTTCTCACATTACTTTTTTTTTTTTTATTAACTTGAGTATTTCTTATATACATTTGAATGTTATTCCTTTCCCGGTTTCGGCAAACATCCCCCTCCCCCTCCCCTTCCTTATGGGTGTTCCCCTCCCAACCCTCCCCCCATTGCTGCCCTCTCCCCAACAGTCTAGTTCACTAGGGGTTCAGTCTTAGCAGGACCCAGGGCTTCCCCTTCCACTGGTGCTCTTACTAGGATATTCATTGCAACCTACGAGGTCAGAGTCCAGGGTCAGTCCATGTATAGTCTTTGGGTAGTGGCTTAGTCCCTGGAAACTCTGGTTGGTTGGCATTGCTGTACATATGGGGTCTCGAGCTCCTTCAAGCTCTTCCAGTTCTTTCTCTGATTCCATCAACAGGGGTCCTGTTCTCAGTTCAGTGGTTTCCTGCTGGCATACGCCTCTGTATTTGCTGTATTCTGGCTGTGTCTCTCATGAGCGATCTGCATTCACATTTTGATCATCCGTCTTGAGTTTCATTTGTTCTAGGCATCTAGGGTAATTCAAGCATTTGGGCTAATAGCCACTTATCAATGAGTACATACCATGTATGTCTTTCTGTGATTGGGTTAGCTCACTCAGGATGATAGTTTCCAGTTCCAACCATTTGCCTACGAATTTCACAAAGTCATTGTTTTTGATAGCTGAGTAATATTCCATTGTGTAGATGTACCACATTTTCTGTATCCATTCCTCTGTTGAAGGGCATCTGGGTTCTTTCCAGCTTCTGGCTATTATAAATAAGGCTGCGATGAACATAGTGGAGCACGTGTCTTTTTTATATGTTGGGGCATCTTTTGGGTATATGCCCAGGAGAGGTATAGCTGGATCCTCAGGCAGTTCAATGTCCAATTTTCTGAGGAACCTCCAGACTGATTTCCAGAATGGTTGCAGCAGTCTGCAACCCCACCAACAATGGAGGAGTGTTCCCCTTTCTCCACATCCTCGCCAGCATTTGCTGTCACCTGAGTTTTTGATCTTAGCCATTCTCACTGGTGTGAGGTGAAATCTCAGGGTTGTTTTGATTTGCATTTCCCTTATGACTAAAGATGTTGAACATTTCTTTAGGTGTTTCTCAGCCATTCGGCATTCCTCAGCTGTGAATTCTCTGTTTAGCTCTGAACCCCATTTTTTAATAGGGTTATTTGTCTCCCTGCGGTCTAACTTTTTGAGTTCTTTGTATATTTTGGATATAAGGCCTCTATCTGTTGTAGGATTGGTAAAGATCTTTTCCCAATCTGTTGGTTGCCGTTTTGTCCTAACCACAGTGTCCTTTGCCTTACAGAAGCTTTGCAGTTTTATGAGATCCCATTTGTCGATTCTTGATCTTAGAGCATAAGCCATGGGTGTTTTGTTCAGGAAATTTTTTCCAGTGCCCATGTGTTCCAAATGCTTCCCTAGTTTTTCTTCTATTAGTTTGAGTGTATCTGGTTTGATGTGGAGGTCCTTGATCCACTTGGACTTAAGCTTTGTACAGGGTGATAAGCATGGATCGATCTGCATTCTTCTACATGTTGACCTCCAGTTGAACCAGCACCATTTGCTGAAAATGCTATCTTTTTTCCATTGGATGGTTTTGGCTCCTTTGTCAAAAATCAAGTGCCCATAGGTGTGTGGGTTCATTTCTGGGTCTTCAATTCTGTTCCATTGGTCTATCTGTCTGTCTCTGTACCAATACCATGCAGTTTTTATCACTATTGCTCTGTAATACTGCTTGAGATCTGGGATAGTGATTCCCCCTGAAGTCCTTTTATTGTTGAGGATAGTTTTAGCTATCCTGGGTTTTTTGTTATTCCAGATGAATTTGCAAATTGTTCTGTCTAACTCTTTGAAGAATTGGATTGGTATTTTGATGGGGATTGCATTGAATCTGTAGTTCGCTTTTGGTAGAATGGCCATTTTTACTATATTAATCCTGCCAATCCATGAGCATGGGAGATCTTTCCATCTTCTGAGATCTTCTTCAATTTCTTTCTTCAGAGTCTTGAAGTTCTTATTGTACAGATCTTTCCCTTGCTTGGTTAAAGTCACACCGAGGTACTTTATATTATTTGGATCTATTATGAAGGGTGTCATTTCCCTAATTTCTTTCTCGGCCTGTTTCTCTTTTGTGTAGAGGAAGGCTACTGATTTATTTGAGTTAATTTTATACCCAGCCACTTTGCTGAAGTTGTTTATCAGCTTTAGTAGTTCCCTGGTGGAACTTTTGGGATCACTTAAATATACTATCATATCATCTGCAAATAGTGATATTTTGACTTCTTCTTTTCCGATCTGTATCCCCTTGACCTCCTTTTGTTGTCTTATTGCTCTGGCTAGAACTTCAAGAACTATATTGAATAAGTAGGGAGAGAGTGGGCAGCCTTGTCTAGTCCCTGATTTTAGTGGGATTGCTTCAAGTTTCTCTCCATTTAGTTTAATGTTAGCAACTGGTTTGCTGTATATGGCTTTTACTATGTTTAGGTATGGGCCTTGAATTCCTATTCTTTCCAGGACTTTTTATCATGAAGGGTGTTGAATTTTGTCAAATGCTTTCTCAGCATCTAATGAAATGATCATGTGGTTTTGTTCTTTCAGTTTGTTTATATAATGGATCACGTTGATGGTTTTCCAGATATTGAACCATCCTGCATGCCTGGGATGAAGCCTACTTGATCATGGTGGATGATTGTTTTGATGTGCTCTTGGATTCGGGTTTGCCAGAATTTTATTGAGTATTTTTGCATCGATATTCATAAGGGAAATTGGTCTGAAGTTCTCTTTCTTTGTTGGGTCTTTGTGTGGTTTAGGTATAAGAGTAATTGTGGCTTCATAGAAGGAATTCGGTAGTGCTCCATCTGTTTCAATTTTGTGGAATAGTTTGGATAATATTGGTACGAGGTCTTCTATGAAGGTCTGATAGAATTCTGCACTAAACCCGTCTGGACCTGGGCTCTTTTTGGTTGGGAGACCTTTAATGACTTCTTCTATTTCCTTAGGAGTTATGGGGTTGTTTAACTGGTTTATCTGTTCCTGATTTAACTTCGGTACCTGGTATCTGTCTAGGAAATTGTCCATTTCCTGCAGATTGTCAAGTTTTGTTGAATATAGGCTTTTATAGTAAGATCTGATGATTTTTTGAATTTCCTCTGAATCTGTAGTTATGTCTCCCTTTTCATTTCTGATTTTGTTAATTTGGACACACTCTCTGTGTCCTCTCGTTAGTCTGGCCAAGGGTTTATCTATCTTGTTGATTTTCTCAAAGAACCAACTTTTGGTTCTGTTGATTCTTTCTATGGTCCTTTTTGTTTCTACTTGGTTGATTTCGGCTCTGAGTTTGATTATTTCCTGCCTTCTACTCCTCCTGGGTGTATTTGCTTCTTTTTGTTCTAGAGCTTTTAGGTGTGCTGTCAAGCTGCTGACATATGCTCTTTCCTGTTTCTTTCTGCAGGCACTCAGCGCTATGAGTTTTCCTCTTAGCGCAGCTTTCATTGTGTCCCATAAGTTTGGGTATGTTGTATCTTCATTTTCATTAAATTCTAAAAAGTCTTTAATTTCTTTCTTTATTTCTTCCTTGACCAGGTTATCATTGAGTAGAGCATTGTTCAATTTCCACGTATATGTGGGCATTCTTCCCTTATTGTTATTGAAGACCAGTTTTAGGCCGTGGTGGTCCGATAGCATGCATGGGATTATTTCTATCTTTCTGTACCTGTTGAGGCCCGTTTTTTGACCAATTATATGGTCAATTTTGGAGAAAGTACCATGAGGAGCTGAGAAGAATGTATATCCTTTTGCTTTAGGGTAGAACGTTCTATAAATATCCGTTAAGTCCATTTGGCTCATGAGTTCTCTTAGTCTGTCTACGTCTCTGTTTAATTTCTGTTTCCATGATCTGTCCATTGATGAGAGTGGGGTGTTGAAATCTCCTACTCTTATTGTGTGAGGTGCAATGTGTGTTTTGAGCTTTAGTAAGGTTTCTTTTACCTATGTAGGTGCCCTTGTATTTGGGGCATAGATATTTAGGATTGAGAGTTCATCTTGGTGGATTTTTCCTTTGATGAATATGAAGTGTCCTTCCTTATCTTTTTTGATGACTTTTAGTTGAAAATTGATTTTATCTGATATTAGAATGGCTACTCCAGCTTGCTTCTTCTGACCATTTGCTTGGAAAGTTGTTTTCCAGCCTTTCACTCTGAGGTAGTGTCTGTCTTTGTCTCTGAGGTGTGTTTCCTGTAGGCAGCAGAATGCAGGGTCCTCGTTGCGTATCCAGTTTGTTAATCTATGTCTTTTTATTGGGGAGTTGAGGCCATTGATGTTGAGAGATATTAAGGAATAGTGATTATTGCTTCCGGTTGTATTCATATTTGGATGTGAGGTTATGTTTGTGTGCTTTTCTTCTCTTTGTTTTGTTGCCAAGACGATTAGTTTCTTGCTTCTCCTAGGGTATAGCTTGCCTCCTTATGTTGGGCTTTACCATTTATTATCCTTTGTAGTGCTGGATTTGTAGAAAGATATTGTGTAAATTTGGTTTTGTCATGGAATATCTTGGTTTCTCCATCTATGTTGATTGAGAGTTTTGCAGGATACAGTAACCTGGGCTGGCATTTGTGTTCTCTTAGGGTTCTGTATGACATCAGTCCAGGATCTTCTGGCCTTCATAGTTTCTGGCTAAAAAGTCTGGTGTGATTCTGATAGGTCTGCCTTTATATGTTACTTGACCTTTTCCCTTACTGCTTTTAATATTCTTTCTTTATTTTGTGCGTTTGGTGTTTTGACTATTATGTGACGGAGGTGTTTCTTTTCTGGTCCAATCTATTTGGAGTTCTGTAGGCTTCTTGTATGCCTATGGGTATCTCTTTTTAGGTTAGGGAAGTTTTCTTCTATGATTTTGTTGAAGATATTTACTGGTCCTTTGAGCTGGGAGTCTTCACTCTCTTCTATACCTATTATCCTTAGGTTTGATCTTCTCATTGAGTCCTGGATTTCCTGTATGTTTTGGACCAGTAGCTTTTTCCGCTTTACATTATCTTTGACAGTTGAGTCAATGATTTCTATGGAATCTTCTGCTCCTGAGATTCTCTCTTCCATCTCTTGTATTCTGTTGGTGAAGCTTGTATCTACAGCTCCTTGTCTCTTCTTTTGGTTTTCTATATCCAGGGTTGTTTCCATGTGTTCTTTTCTTGATTGCTTCTATTTCCATTTTTAATTCCTTCCACTGTTTGATTGTGTTTTGCTGGAATTCTTTCAGGGATTTTTGTGACTCCTCTCTATGGGCTTCTACTTGTTTATTTATGTTTTCCTGGAATTCTTTTAGGGATTTTTGTTACTCCTCTCTATGGGCTTCTACTTGTTTATTTATATTTTCCTGGAATTCTTTTAGGAATTTTTGCGATTCCTCTCTGTAGGCTTCTACTTGTTTATTTATGTTTTCCTGTGTTTCTCTAAGGGAGTTCTTCATGTCTTTCTTGAAGTCCTCCAACATCATGATCAAATATGATTTTGAAACTAGATCTTGCTTTTCTGGTGTGTTTGGATATTCCGTGTTTGCTTTGGTGGGAGAATTGGGCTCCGATGATGCCATGTAGTCTTGGTTTCTGTTGCTTGGGTTCCTGCGCTTGCCTCTCGCCATCAGATTATCTCTAGTGTTACTTTGTTCTGCTATTTCTGACAGTGGCTAGACTGTCTTATAAGCCTGTGTTTCAGGAGTGCTGTAGACCTGTTTTCCTGTTTTCTTTCAGCCAGTTATGGGGACAGAGTGTTCTGCTTTCGGGCGCGTAGTTTTTCTTCTCTACAGGTCTTCAGCTGTTCCTGTGAGCCTGTATCTTGAGTTCACCAGGCAAGTCGTTTGTACCAGAAAAGTTTGTCTTACCTGTGGTCCCCAGGCTCAGGTTTGCTCGCGGGGTGTTGCCTATGAGCTCTCCACGGCCTCAGCAGCCAGGAAGATCTGCGCCGCCCCTTCCGGGAGGTTCCGTGCACCAGGGTTCCAGATAGCTTTTGTTTTCCTCTGGGGTCAGTACTGTGTGCAGTGTGCAGTCTCTTCTGGTTTCCCAGGCGTGTCCGCCTCTCTGAAGGTTTAGCTCTCCCTCCCACGGGATTTGGGTGCAGAGAACTGTTTATCCGGGTCGGTCCCTTCAGGTGCGGTGTCTCAGGCGAGTGGATCTGCTGCTCCTGGGCCCTCCTCTCACGGGTACCCAGAGGCGTATACAGCATCCTCCTGGGCCAGGGATGTGGGCAGAGGTGGGCGGCGTTGGTGGGCTCCTCCGCTCTGCTGCCTCAGGAGTGCCCGCCCGACCAGGGGGCCAGAACTCCCCTCCGGGGGGCCTGGGAGCAGAGAGCTGCTGAAGGCAGGGATCCTCCGCTCCTCACATTACTCTTTAATCCCTTCCCTCTCCACTGAAGCCTTTCTTCCTATCTACTTCCGTGTGTGTGTGTGTGTGTGTGTGTGTGTGTGTGTGTGTGTGTGTGCGTGCGCGCGCGCGCTTGCTTAGTTTGCTTAGCAGATCATGAGTTGGAACTTACTGGAACATGGACAACTTGTCAGTGGCCACAGTACTGAAGGAGAGCACCGCCCCCTTCCACTATTAGCTGCCAACAGTCCCTCAGGGAGGGGTGGGGGAGTTCATGAGACCCTCCCCCATGCATGATGAAATGGTGAGTGTCTCAGTCTTCTGTAGGTCTTATGCAGGTAACCACAGCTGTTGAGAGGTCGTGCGTACAACAGCCATAGCGTGTCCAGAAAGCACCGTTTCTTAGTGCTCCTCCTTAGCTTCCGGCTCTTAACGTTCTTTCTGCTTCCTCTTCCTAATCTCCCCTGAGCCTTGGAAGAGCTAAGCAGAGCAACTGCTTAGTCTCTGCCCTCTGACCAGCTGTGAGTCTCTGCACTAACCACTGTCCATCGCCAAAAGAAGCTTCTCTGATGAGGGTTGAAAACAGTAACAATCTAGGACTAAAAGCGTAAACTCAGAAGACAGTTTTACACCATCTCCATTTAGCAAAACAAATTCCCACTCCTCTAGTAGGCTCTCTCCCAGGGCCTGGAAACTTCCCAGCACAGGTTTTTGCCTAGGTTTATAAAACCAGGCATAAGTTACCTCCTTTAGAGAAGGCTGCAGATCCTATCAGAAAGCTATCAGCTGCCCTAGCAACTCGCTGCCCTGTGACTGCTCCTTGGGTGAGCATATCTTGCCAGCAGGCCATTGCTTTAGCAGTGAGGTCCGCAGCTGGGTGTGATCATTTATGAGTTTTTTATCCCAGCAGTGTGCATAGCCATGAAAACTAGCACTATGAAAGGGAGAAAACTTCCAGCTCAGGATCCAAAGTTCTTCATGTCCCAAAGCTCAAATATATGATATCTTCAGCAAAAGTCTAACAATCTACTTCTGATGGGCAAGAGCAAAGTCAATACCTTATCATGTCGAGGGCCTCTGCGACCTCCTTGATGAACAATTCACAAAGAGGTATCCCACATATGATGCTGGACTTTTCGCTTAACCTTTGGTTTCTTAAGATTGCATTACCTACCTATGAAGGGTGCTATTGTTCAATTTTTTCTTTAATTTTTTAAATAGCTATACCAAGTAGTAGTTTTCCATAGGTCTTTTTCATACACTCTTAGCTTTTGCCAACCCTGCTTCCACATTCTCCCCTACTCTCCAGTTCCTGCTTAAACTTTTCCAACCACAGCACTTCTTTTTTTAATAATGTATCTATCTGTTCTTTGAGAATTCTATAGAGTATATTTTGACCCTATTCATGCCCCTACCCAAACTCCTCTTTGACCCTCTCCTACCTCCATACCCACCCAACTTTCTCTCTCTATTAAACAGACACACACACACACACACACACACACACACACACACACACACACACACACAACTTCTAGGCATGGGGGCATAGTCAATAGGCCAGGTGTTTTACTCCACTGAAGGAAGTGATTTTCCCCCATCCAGCAGCAATCAAATGCCAAATGCCAAGATCCCTTTGACTAGGGATGGAACTCTATGACCATCTTCCCTCCTCCATGTTGGAACTGTGTCCAGCTTGAGCATGTACAGGTCTTGTGCATGCTCTCACAGTCTCTTTGACCCTCTCCTCATACAACCCCAGTATTTCCCACCTTTACATTCCTATCCCACGTCTTCTTGTACTATCGCTTTGCTCCTTTAAGGCCTCTTTCTCTCAAGTCCTTTCTAGTTTCCTGACGTCTACAGGTCACTCTGAATTAAACATATAATCATAAAAACTCAAAGCTAGCATCCAGCTGTGAGTGCGGTTATTAAACACAAGGTTATGCAGTTATTAGATATAAACATAGAAACATACCAATCAGATTCCTGAGCCCATATGTTCACCCTCCCACGTGTACTAACACATCCAACATGGCCGTTCACTACTAGGATGCTTAAATGTTTTTTTGGTTATTCTGGGACTTTTACTACCAAAATAAGTCTTTGCCCAAGTGCTTAGTCAAAGGACTCGCTGTATTATATCCTGTGGTTTCAATATCAAATGTCCTCCACAGACACTCACGGATGGTGGCACGGTTATGGAAGTGCAGTCCTGTTGGATGAAATGGCTTGCTTCAGACATGCCCTGAGTCTTTATAGACTGCCTGACTGACGAGGCAACTGAGTGAGGAGCCATTCACACTTCAGCCGCCATGGTTTCCCCACCATGGTGGGCTGTATTCCTCTTAAACCATGAGTCAAAAGAACATTTTCCTCCCTTAAGCTTCTTCCTGTCAGGCATTGGGTCACAGAAAAAAAAAATAGGTGACTAACAGATATGCTGAGTCCTTGGGCATCTGATTTTGCTCTCCCTCCAACAGGTTCTAGGTAAATCTGGGAACAGATAGTTGAGACTAGGGCTCCCTGTCCCTCTAAGTGGATGGTCTCCAGCTGGGGTTCCCAGTGTGGTTTCTCTGAAATGTTCCTTCTCTGTAACTGAGCTCTGGCAGCAAGATTAGCATATTCCAAACTTCCTTGGATAAGAAGAGCATATACCCATTTGAGGTAGAAGGTTAAAATGATTCCCTCAATGGACAAAAACAAGAAAAGAATAGCATTCCCTTTGATACACTCACTAACCCTGTGAAAAGGGTTTAATTACTCTACTCCCGATCTTTAATATGTTATTCCAGAATACTTTACTGAGAACCTATTTTCTAAACCACATCTGTATATTCTAAATTAAAAAGACTAATAGACAAATGAACCATTTCTTAATCATTTCAATCTGTGACTCAGAGAAGGAGCCTACGTGTGCCTTTTCGCTTGGACGGTTCTTCCCTGTATCAGACAGTATTACATTTATATGTAATGCTTTGTCATTTGGTCATTTACAACCATAGAGGCAAAAATGACAATGATGATAGGCTGAAACATGAACTCATGCTAACCTGACCAGACAGTGGTAGTGCATGCCTGTAGCCTCAGTACTAGAGGGAGGGGACAAAGCAACATGATTGTGAGTCCAAGATCAGCTTGGCCTACTTAAGACTCCATCTCAAAACAAAGCAGTAAAGGGCTCAGGGTGCAGCTCAGGAATAGATAGCTTGCTCAGAAAGTGCAAAGCCCTGGTAGAGGACTCTAGTACTGCACATTTTAAATGTGTATGTACACCCATGTATATAGCACCATAAACCTTCACTTTGGGTCCAAGTTGCTGAGGCATCTAAAAGAACCTGGGAGAATTCTAATAGAATTGGCTAGAATTGACACCAAGGTTGAGTCATAGTTACCCATTGTGTTTCCAAGCATATATGAGGATTTTTTTTTTAACATCAAAGGAAAGAGCGTGTGAATAAGGAGTACACTGAAAAGCTGGAGACGACGCTTCCGATACCAAAGCCACTGAAATCTTCACGATCTGTAGCGGCAGACTCCTGAATGAAGGCCCTGTGACTTTAAGAAAACAAAGGTCCTGACGTCGTAGAAACATAGCTAATCACAGTTGTCAAAATAACTCATGGCTCGTTTGCTTAGTGTACACTGCTTGTGTGAAAAGAGAAATATCAGGACTCTGTGGTTCACAGCTTCTCGCTGCTGTCAGAGGCCAATTTCCTTATCAGTCCAGCAGGAATGTGTAATTAAAGACAATAGCCTGAGCAGCTGTATTGGCTACACAAGTCATTTGTCTCCCCTCCCCCCATGCCGGCTGCTCATAGAGCACCAGCTCCGTCCTCAAGGCGCCATCAAAATGCAGAGCAAGAGGGAACACAGATCCTCTTCCCACTGTGGGTTGGAACGATGCAAGTGAGTCAGAGCTAGGCGTTCCAAAGTCCCTGGGATAGGGAAGTGTTGGGGGAATAGTAAAAAGAGTCCTGAGACAGTGATGCTCTAACGCATCACTAGGCTCTCCAAGAACAAAGCCCAGCTTAGAATATTTTCCAACCTGTGTAGTTTGCATCGTCCACAGAGCTGATTTCTAGCGATGAACGTATCACTGAACACGGAATCTGGAAAGCGTTGGGAAGAGGCAGAGTAGGATGCTATCACACAGAATTTCTACTGCTCTCACACAAGCAAGAACAATCTCCTGGGCACAGGTAATAGCAAAGGAGAGTAAGCTAGGAAGCTGTGGTTTTGAATATTTATTGCCTCTGTAATACAATGCAATTTATTAAAATTTTATATCATTTAATTCTCAGTAATAGCTAGGTTTAATTACCACTTTGCAGAATCCCTGAAAGCAATCATCTCCCACGCTGGCTCCAGGCCACCACCGTCTGTACTACACACTGGCTGCCACGTCATTCCAAGTAACAAATGGTATTCTGGTCGTTAACGATGAAGGAGAATGCATGCATAAGAACATTCATCTTCAGTGGCAAAGAATTTGTTCAGTTCTTCAGTAACTCTCCTCAGAACTACCTTTGCAGAATGATCTCACTGAAGCCAGTAAAAGGCTCATTTAGAAAACGCTTGTGTATTTCTACCAAAACAGTGAAAACCCAATTTATTTTCATAATAAAATGTTGAAAATATATTTTTACAACCCTTGCTTCACATATGTGTAGCCAGATGCTAATAGGAAATTGGGTCCAAAGCACTGAGACAATAAATTCAGAGTGGAGTAAAGGGGGTACTGGGAATTTTTTAAAAAGTGATCTAAAAATAAGCCATCACATATGCACATGCTTAAAACAACTATTACCCAGGCTCCAATTTCTAGAAAGGTGGAGATGGTGTATGCTTATCCCTGTCAACCTGAAAACAACAGAAACTCTGGCAACTCTCTCGAAAGAAACTAAGCTGACAAGTAGAGAAACAGAAGGAAGGCAGAGCGTGAGCGCTGACTGGCTGCTTTTTCACCCCTCAGAGTGAAAGGCGAAGCAGCGTCTAACAACACTAAAACCAGTGAACACAGGCCAGACCCTGCTCCAGGGTACACTCTCTCAGTGATGGTGAGTCTGCCCAGCAGCTTAACTGCATGTGTGTCAACATCCTAGCCACGCTCTGATCTAGCCTGTTGTTATCAGCTTTGGGTTTGTTTTCTTTCAAAGTAGAGGTGTGTGTGTGTGTGTGTGTGTGTGTGTGTGTGTGTGTGAGTGCACATGTATATAAAGATTCCTGTAGTTCAGAGACTGATGTTGGCATGTTTTCCTCAATTGCTTCTCTGTTGTATTACTTAAGACAGGGGTTCCTCACTAAACCTCAATGGCTTATCTAGTCTGGTTGACCAGTAGGCCCCCAGGGCCTGCCTCCAGTATGGAGATAACAGGCACATGCAGTTATGCCCAGTTCTTATGAATCCAAACTCAGGACCTTATGCTTATAAAGCAAATACTTCCCCCAACTGAGCCACGTAGTAGAAAGTCTTCTTAACATTTCAAAAATTAAAATAATTTTAACTGTCTCTTGAAAACACAAAAAAGTGTACATTTTAATGGAGTAATGTTTTGGAATCCGTGGCAGGGATGGACATGAGAACCTAAAAGCCATCAGTTCCTCTAAAGTGTCCTGAGAACACTGAAACCTGCCAGTCGGCACGTGCTTTCTATTACAATGAAGTCTTCAGGGTCTAACAGCACACTGAGGTATTAGAAAATGCCACCACATCAGTCTGGAGAACAGCTCTGTAAAATCTGTGTTTCCTGGATTCAGAAGTTCACAGACTGTTATTTGGAAAGTCTGAGAGGCTAGAGCCTGGGGTGCCCGCTCCTAAATAGATCTTCTAAGGTGCTGAGTGGACAAATGGTAAGAAAAACTGTGCCTAGTGGGGAGGTGACAATACAGGGAAGGGTGAAGGCCACCAAGACAGGATCCTACACTACCATACTAAAGAAGCTCCCTGAGAAAATGTCCAGATACAGCATCTCTGAGGTAGAGAGGAAATTGGGCTTCTGACCTGGGGACAAATAGGTTCCCGGAAGCAGAGAGGGCGGAAGTCAGCTGAGGAAGGAGCAGTCAGGCAGGTAAGGGCGGGGTCTGTGTGGTCCCCTGATGTACCCAGTTGCTAGCAGGTCACCTCTTTCCAAATAAAACCCATCACATAAACTCAGACTAGATGGGATTGGCTAAAATGTTCCATCTGAGCAGAGTGTGCTGTGCAGCCTTGAAAATCTCTAAAATTGTGCTACCTAGACCATTAAGAGGAAAAAAATGGATGCATTCTTCAATCATAGTAATTTCTGCTCTCCGATATTGTAGAAATTGGCAAAATGTAATTATTAACCTGTCCAGTGGTTGCCTGAGGCCGATTAACCTCAGAAGACCACCAGACAAGGTATTAATGAGGCCACGGGCAAGGGCTGATTGTTGTGAAGGCTCTTTACAGTGTTTCAAGTCTTTGCCTGATCCCTCAGTGCAGCAAGACAAGAAGACAAAGGGAGGGCAAGTCACCCAGAAAGGAGCAGCACCTCCTCCTTATTAGGGCATTTTATGAGGACGGATTATTAGGACAAGGCTGACATCTAATAAGTAATTCAGCCACATGCTCTGCTTCATACTGTGTGGCTTGGTGTGCTTCTCCTTTGACTGGCACACTGAACAGATGGACACTTCCTGTTTGCATTTCCGATTCTCCTGAAGGGTGAGGAAGGAGCAGGTGCCTCAGGGAGCCACTCAGACAGAGCCCGCCCTTACCTGCTGGTTCTCCCCTCACTCTGCTGACATCTGCCCTCCCTGCCTGCAGGAGCTCACTTGTCCCAGAACAGGACACACCTGATTTTCTTTCCATTTCGGACATATTGTATCTGGACATTTTCCAAGGGAGCTTCCTTTGTACTGCAGTGTAGGACTCTGTCTCCCCGGTCTTCACTCTTCCCTGCAGTGTGATTCCCCCAGGTAGGCACGGTAATTTCTTAGAAGATTTTCTGTTTTCACTTGAGAAAATGAATGGGATCACTGGTACCACGTGTGTCTGTTCCAGACCGTTACATATGGCTCCTCCAAGTGGGTGGAGACGAGTCCAGAGACGGAGAAAACACTACACCTCCACAAACGCTCGAGCGGCATTTAAGGAGGAGATGAAAGTGTATGGAGGGGCTCTGCACAGGCATTGAGGTAGAAGAGAAGTCAAGTGACAGCAGGACAGGAAGGTAAGGGCCGGATCTATGTGGTTTCCTGAATCACTCATTCCTTGTCCCACTCAAGAACAGTACCATTGGGAAGACAGCTTGTTGGTGTGGAATGCAAACCTCTCTTTGGTGTGCTATTAAAGAGAAAACCACATTGAATTACTAAACAGGGTCACTCAGGTGAAAACCAGCTAGAGGTGAAATCTATCTTGTGAACATAAGAGGAAGGGGATGCTTAAATAGTACTTGAGAATGCTCGGAATCCTCATAGGATATGCTGTAAGCAAAAGCATAGAAATACTCCCACAGAAGGTAAAACATGAGAGATTCTCATAAAAAGATTTCACAGGTGTTCTGTGTTTGTGTCTCTTGACCCCTAGAAGACAGAACTTTTGGCAGACCTTACCAGTATGCAGTGAGTTCACTTAAGACTGTGAACTTACCGTTTACTCGGTTAGTGAAACCAATAAGAAAACAATGTAACCAACCTTTCTATACCTTAAGTTCTCATGAAATCAATTTTTACAGCCAAGCTAATGCATAGCTTTAATCCTATGCACTTTGCACCTGGCCTAGAATATTGTGTGTGCCTGTGTGTGTCTGTCTGTCTGCTTGTATGTGTGCAGGCCTATCTCTGTGCCTATCTTGTAATCATTTGCTGTAAGCAATAGACAGGTTAAAAGCACTCTTAAACAATACATACCCCATAAACATTGGAAACAACTTGTAGCTATAGCCTGATATATTGATATTTGTGTGTTGTTTACTATTTTGGGTCAGCTGGGTCAAGAAAGCAACCTCCTCCCTTGAAAACTGCTAAGGATTCTTGTAAAGAAGCCCTCATTGCTTCCCCTGCCATGCTTTCTGTGCTGATCAACAAGTACAGATCAAAGGCCTTTGCTAGGAACACACATGGGACCAGACCAGACACACACAACAGACAGGAACAACACAATGTATCAGACACAGATACACACGATAGACAGATCACAGACAGGCCAATAACCACTAACTACGAACACAAAGAAAGCATGGGGCAGGAAGCGGAGAACTCACATTGGGCTCACTCTTAGTAAAATGAACATTAAGGGGTGTTTTCCCTCCTTAATGAGGCATCAATGCACCTCTGAGGTTATGTATGATGCACTGACTGACTGACCTGACATGGTTCTGAAGATGCACCTTTCCTCTCTTAGCCTTTCCTCTTCTTATAACAAATTTTGTGAGGTAGCAATCTGGCAAAGACAGGTGAAAGAGCTGGTCACCAAGCTCGATGACCTGTGTTCAACTCCCAGAACCTACGTGGTGGAAGAAAAAACAACTGGTTTCTGCAAGTTATCTCAGAGGACACCGCCACATATTTGCAATACCATGAACAAGCCTACATACACACACACACACACACACACACACACACACACACACACACACACACACACCAATCAATCCGTCCATCAATTAAAATAAATAAATTTGAAGAAATTCCCAAGGGATGGTTAATACTTGTTGATTATTAAATTGGACTTTAAAATATATTAAGAAGACTTGGTAGAAACATCTTATCCCCTTGGCTATGCGTCCTTATGCACCTCTGATCTGAAAGTCTACCTGTCAGATAATGGCATTAGGAGATGGAGTCTGAGAATGAAACCCGCGTGAACAGAATTAGTGCCCGTGAGTGTGAGACGATTTGGCTAGTACGACTGAAGGACACAGTGAACAGATAGCTGTCAATAGACCAGAACGTCGGCCCTCTGCAGAACTCAGATCTAAAGATGTCCTCATCTTGAACTTCTCAACTATAGGAAATAAGTTTGTGTTAATTATAAGCCACTCAGTTTTTGGCATTTTGCTATAGCAGCCCAAATGCTGATTATTATATCTTATTACTAAGACATATAAGTAATATTTAACCACCTAAAATTTAAATTTCCCCCAGTGAGTGAACCGAAGACTTATTAATCTTTATTCAAGAGAGCAAAATCTAGTATCATGCATGTCATGTCCCCCTCCGTTAAGCATTCCCCAGAGGAAAATAAGCATCCTTGAATTTAGGATGAACAACGTGATGCATGAATCAACTACTCAGTCTCAAACTCTGTTGCAGCTTTGAAAGCCTGCTTCCCTGGTAACCAAAAAGCAACTAACAATGCTAAGCCCAAGCAAAACTGTTAGAACTCAACATTAATGTGATACCTTACACTTCTGCAGAGCTGGACTTGACATTAAAATGGGTGTCATTTGTATTACAGCTCATAAGACCACCATTTATCATCCTCCCTGCAAAAGACTTAATCCCCATCGTTTTCCCAACTTCTTCATTGTCAGGGTTGTCCATGGACTTAACAATCTCTGCCACACAAAACAGACGATTATTTAAAAAGAGCAGTGAGTTCTTGGTAGGATACGTCTTGAGCTTAGATTCCCAAATGAAGATTCATGGAGAAGTTCCTAAGGGAGCAGAGCCTCAACCAACCTCAAGCCAACAGGAGAGGAGGGTAAACCCATCCACGGAAGGCCACGGGGTTGCTGTAGGCCACATATCAATATACACACATACTAATGAAATCGATGCCTGGAATACGGTCTTGAGGTGCATCCAGGAAGTAAAAATCAAGTCTGTGACCACCCCCAACCCAGAGCTGACATCCCATGATTCTTTTCTAGATCCTTTCCCAAAGATAAAGAACACAGCATGGCAGCATCCCTCAGCCACGTTATCAGAGGAGACAGCATTGAGCCTGCGGTTTCCACAGGGCTGAGACTTATTAGAACCATTTTCCAAGATGACTGCCTGCCAGCTCTCCAATGCCCAAAACTTATTTCAGAAAACGAACCCATTCTTATTTCCTATCTTCTCCTTAACATTACCCAGATACCAAGAATCTTGGGATTTTTCCATCTTTACAGGCAATCTTCAATTAAAGCATAATTTATTTATATGCTGTCATAAATTTGATGAAGATGCCTGAGTGTAGCAGTATTAATGTGGATGTGATCGTTTGTCTTTTCCAAGAGCTTATCAGTGTGAGGAGATATTATCAAAGGCCCTCAGGCCTTCAGAACCTAGCGTTATTAAAAATCAATACCGCCACCATGAATGACACATGGGCATTCTTCTGAGAAGGAAACCACATCTGTAGTCTCATAAATGGATTTCAAATAAAGAGCAAACTAATTTGTTCAGTGTAAAAGGAAGCTTTTCAGGGTAGGACAGTAAAACGCACTCATCTGAGCAGACTCCCCTCACAGCCTTTCTCAGCTAAAAGAAAAACACTGGTCAAGTGTCTCTCACCTTTCCAACGATGTCAGTGGTTTTTTAACTATCTTAGATGACATTTCACCCAAATTGTTTTTGGAAAGAACAGGAAATCTATAAGCTTGCAAGTCATTTAAATTCCATACAAAGCAGGAACAGAATTCATAAATGTGGTGTTAGAATAAATAAATGAGTGCAAGATGCTATTTCCTAAAGCACATTAAGATTCAATGCTGTAAGCAGTCACTGAGTGTGTGTGTGCCATTCCAAATGTATATGGAGCGGAGATACAGCCTGGAAAATTGCCCAAGGTAGGTTTAAATAAGATGCTTAAATGGTCATTGGCAACATTTTATTATTGTTATAATACTTCATTGTTCTTTTGTTTCTTTCTTTCATTGAGACAGGGTTTCTCTATGTGGCCCTGGCTGTCTTGGAACTCACTGTATAGACCAGGTTAGCCTCACACTCAGAGATGCTCCTACCTCTGCCTCCAGAGTGCTGGTATTAAAGGCATGTACCACCACTGCCCAGCAGAATAATATTTTTAAACAACAACCAATAAATGTTGACATTAGTGTCTGCATTTATAAGTTAATTTTGACGGCATAGCTACATTATTAACATCAAAGAATTACAATGCTAGCAATAAGTAATAAGACCAAACCTAGGCATAGATGTAATTCTAGAATTTATCATCCTAAAGACAACTTGATGACTCTGGAAAATGAAGAGAACAAATGAGAGGCCAAGAAAGTGAGCACTGACGTCTCAGGGGCATGGGAATAAATATTTGAGTCCAAGACTGCCCAAGGCTCCCTGGTAAATAATATTTTCATCAAAATGCCATGCAAAGAATGTGGATGAGCTAAAAGCAGACTGGCCTTCACGGAGGCTAAAGCCAGACTTGGATCATCTCAATGTCTGAGAGAATGAAGTTGATCTTTCCAGATGAGTTGTTTGGACACCAAAGAGAATCTTACCCAGAAAAAGGAAACAATGTCCAAATCCTCAGATCATCTTTAAAATTCTTGATGAACAACACCTGACATTCAATGAAGAAGAAAGAAGAGGAAGAGGAGGAGGAAGAGCAAGGGGAGGAGGATAAGAGACAATTATAAAGAGAATATCTGCCTAGAATCAACAGAAACAAATCCAAAAGAGATACTGAGGCATCAACAGCAGGTAAGGAAACTATTACCATTCACTCAACTAAAGAGAAGGAAGAAAACTGATTTGGAAATCTAAATGTAAGTTAAATGGAAAGTCTAAATACAAAGGTAAACCATGGAAGATGAGTTAACAAAGAGGTCTGTGAGATATAACTTAACAGCAGGTAATTCCCGAAGCAAAGCATCACAAGAAAACATGGGGGCTGAAGAATATGAACTCAGGAAAACAGAAAGATCCAGAAAAGGTGAAAGTGCAAACAGAGACCATGATAAAGTAGCCCAAGAAAATAGAAAGGAGAGGAGGGTAAAGCAGAAACAATATGTGAAGAAATAATACCACGAGGTTTTCAAAAAAACAAAACACCAAAAAAGCACAACAAACTCTTAAAAGAACAAATAAAAAGCAATCAATACTTAAGCATGTCACAGGCAAACTGCTAAGTAACAATGACAAAGGAAATGATGAAATCAATCAGAAGATGTAGTCAGGGCTCCCTATTCAGATGTTTCATATGCCCAGGTGTCTAGTTTGTTCTGAATAAGCACAAGACACATTGTAACAATACACTATATGTAGCTGACATTGTATTCCACAGTATTAAGAACTCAGCCATGATTGCTGTGTACAGGAGATGTACAGAGGTTATGTGCAGTTGCTACAGAGATAAACTATTGACTTGAACAACTGCAGGTCCTGATATCTGTAGAGATCCTGAAACCAATCTCTCCTCACACTGCAAGGGGCAGTTACATTAACTTTAGAAGAACGGCAATAAAACACCAGCTGACTTCTCAATGGAAGCAAAGCAGTAAAACAAAGAAGTATCTTCAAAGGGCTAAGAGAAAGTAACTCCCAACAATGACTCCTGTATCCACCAAAACAGGTCCTTCAAACTTTAAGGTAAAATACTTTTAATATTAAAATAATAAGAGCATTCCTGATCAGCAGAAATATTGCTGGTACAAGTACAGCTATAAAAGAGAATTCCTCCAGGAGGAAAATAATTTCAGAAACACTGAGATGCTGCACAGACTGCACACAGAAGAGTGGGAAGGAACAGTGGGTCACCTTC
The DNA here is from genome assembly GCF_011064425.1 of Rattus rattus. Lineage (NCBI taxonomy): Eukaryota > Metazoa > Chordata > Mammalia > Rodentia > Muridae > Rattus > Rattus rattus. The sequence goes on along the minus strand of NC_046154.1, from coordinate 101,786,910 downwards.
TCTGGTGGCCCAGATCTGAGATCCCAGCTACTCTGGGGATGGAAGCAAGAGGGTCTTAAATTCAAGATCTCCTTGAACAACCTAGTGAGACTTTGTCTTAAAATGAAGTTAACTGCGGACTTAACTAATTTAGTACAATGCTTGCCTACTATGCACAAAGCCCTGGCTTCAGTCCCCAGCACTACATAAACTGGGCATGGCAGTGGGTATGCCTATAATTCCCAGCACTCAGACACTGGGAGCAGGAGAACCGGCAATATACTGAGTTTCAGTTTGAGTTTTGAGTCCAGAGTAAACATGAGATCCCATCTCAAGGTGGAAGGTGGTTATAAAAACACAAATACCGGGGTTGGGGATTTAGCTCAGTGGTAGAGCGCTTGCCTAGGAAGCACAAGGCCCTGGGTTCGGTCCCCAGCTCTGAAAAAAAGAACCAAAAAAAAAAAAAAAAAAAAGAAAAAGAAAAAAAAAAAAAACACAAATACCTCAATCCCACAGAATATGGGATTTAAACAAGTAAGGCTGAGAGTAAATGGATAGAAAAATTAATGTTTACCATGTCAACACTGACCACGAAAAGTTCACTATAAGACAATGCAATTGTTAAGTCTGGAAGTATTGCTAGAAAAAACAAAAGTGAAAATGGATGGAAACGGAAATACTAGCAAAGAAATTACAATGTAGAATTTATGTCAATCTAAGGACACTATCTCAAAGTATATAAAAAAGAAAAATGCTGGAAATAAGAGAATAAAGAAAGAAATTGTTGGAAATTGTTGACATATCCTTCTGAATAGCAGAAAATGTGAAGAAAACATCCGGAAGAATTTGAACAAGTTTTATAAAATTCTCAATGAACATGTAGAGAACAGAGCCCCTAACTCATGTTAAATATTCTCTCCCTTTCCTGTCCCCCTCCTCTCTCTCCTTTGTCTCCTCCTTCTTTCTCTTTCCCCTCCCTCCCTCCTCTTCTCTATCTGTCTCTATGTCCCCCCACCTTCTGTGTACATGTGTACAAGTGCACACATGCATGTACACATTCCAGTGAAATCCTTAGGTGACATCCTCTTTCTTAAGACAGTCTTTGCTGGCCTGGGAATTCAGCAGGTATGCTAAGTCAGGGCCTCAGGCCCCCAGGGATCTGCCCACCCCTCCCTTCCCCGAGCTAGAATTATAAGCACGTGATACCACCCACATCTAATTTCCTTTTAATGTGGGTTCTGAGGATCAAATGCAAGTCCCACATGTTTGAAAGGCAAACATTTTATTGAAGGGCAGCCCAAGAACCCTCATGTTTAGCCGTTAGCCAATACCTTTCTGGGCTGCCCAGGAAGCCAGGCACTGTGGCTTAACACCTGTTATCCCAACACTGAAGAACCTGGGACAGGAAGATGGCTGTGACTTCCAGGCCAGTATTGACTGCATAGTAAGCTCCAGACCAACCAGGCTACACATTAATATTCTGCCTTAAAAGACAAAAACAAATAATAAAGATCTAGAGACAACAGTGGCTAAAGCACTGGCTGCTGTTGCAAAGGGCCCAGGTTCAGTTCCCAACAAAATATGACAGCTTTCAGGTGCCTGTAATTCCAATTCCAAGGGACTCAACCCCCTCGTCTGGCCTCAGTGGAAATTAGTCATGAAGGTGATATATGTACAGACAGGCAAAACATTCATACACATAAAATGTTTTAAAGAATAAATAAAATAAAATAATGCTCATGAATCAAAGAAGGTCACAGAAGTGAGAACTACCTGGGATGGCATAGTTTTTTAAACTACATATCCATTTTTATAGGTGAAAACCAATACCACATCAAAAAGGGCATTTGTGTTTATAACCACATATTAGAAAAATATGAGGAAAAAATGAGGAAGTTTGAATATATCAAATATCTTAGCACTGGCCTTAAGAAGTTAGACTGAGAAAGGGGGATCAAATGAAATCCACGGGAGGGGAAATAATAAAGATGCCATCAGAAATTTAGCAAATAAAAACTAACCTTCCTGTGACAACAACAACAACAAAAAAAAGGATGATCCTCAGAGACCCCGGGTGAAATTAACAAGCCCTGTCTACACCCACAGAAAAATCAAAACTAATAAGAGCAATTAGCGGCTATGTTTACAAACTCAGGTCAAGGCAATCAGTAATCCATCGTCATGAATGGGGAGGGACTCACAAGGTCCCCACCCTATAGGAGGAGCTCTGGCAATGATGGCTGCTGAGGGGAAGACAGCCATTTCCGGTGAAGGTGTGGCCACTGGTAGGTTGTGTGTGCTCCACTGGAAGATCCCACAGTAAGCCCTACAGCTCTCGGTGGGGAAAGGTATCTTGGCTGAGTCAGGAGCCAAGGAATACCACAGAGGCACAGCGCACAACAAACCTCACACGAGAGATTTTTTGGGAAGGAAAAACCCAGGAGGACAGCTGCCTCAGCTCTGGAGATTTGGGGGTGGAGCTTTCAGAGGGCAGAGCTCTCCAGGGTGGCCTGAGATTGGAGGGATTACGAGACCTGATCTTAAAGCAAACTCAGGGATTGGTGGGTTTTTGTTTTTTTTTTTTTTTTTTTTTTTTAAAGCAAGGCCTGGCCACTCTCCTACCTTAGGGCTGGGAATGGCCATTAGAGCAGTTAGAAAACAGCCCGTTTTGGGGAGCAAGATCTGGCCGCTGGTGCTCCTCAGGCAGGGCCTGGCCAACATATGTCCCTTGGGGGTTTACAAAGTATACAAAGTTTATAAAATGGATATCTGCCCATATCAGAGAAAGCATTCTCTGCCACTTGAATTGGTTTGAGCAGATGCTGGGTCAGGGAAAGGAGCAGGGGATATGAAGTTGTGGGTAACATGTCCTTGGGGGAAACCCAGAAAAAGTTGGAAGGGGAAACAGGGAGTGGATATGATCATTGTATACATTCTATTCTCAATGGATACAATTTCAAAACATAAGGCAATAAACTAAAAAAGCAAAACATGGGGATCAAAACTATAAAGTTCAGTTTCTGGAAATATTCAAATATAATGAGCTATGGACAGCTTCTGTCAGTGAACTTGTAAGCGATAAATGAAACAGACTCATTCCCAGAAAACGATGATTTAGCGAAAAACTTAAAGACAACCATTTTTAATGTAGCAGGATATTACAAACATTTCTTTACATTATTATATATACTTCCTCAGTGGTGCAGCACAGTTGATATTAGCAGGAATAGGATTTGCATGCACTTAACTGTGCAACCTTTAACAAAGTACACATCCGTCCAGTATGGAGCTTCAGAAACCGGAAACCTTGACCCAGGCCAAGGACTAGTTGTAGTGTATGTATACAATAAAGCTGTTTGGGATAGATGGTGGGTGGGTGGGTGGATGGGTGGTTGGATGGATGGATAGATGGATGGATGGATGGGCGGGCAGACAGGCAGACAGAGGCACACCGCAGTTTCCAGTGCCGCAGATATGTGATGGAGAGGTGGGAAAGTGAAGCGATGCACAGTGAATGTACAGTGAGGAGAAAGGCTGTGGTGGGCCAGGGAACATGATGTTACTGAGTGGGGCTGGCACGGTAGCGTGTGCAACAGCCTGAAGTTCTTGCACACTCAGCCTCCAAACATGCTGCCCCGCTGCACAATCACCCTAGCTCTGAGCAACAACAGGATGTCCAAAACGAAGACGCCCCTGGTGGCCATGGTGGTATCCATGGTCCCCCGTCCCTCCCCGCCATGTTGAAGCCCAGGGTTCATGTGGATGTCCAAAGTGTGTGCTGCCAACAGAGACCAGGTGGATGCCCATAGTCAGTGCTACCTCAGAAGGCCATTTTAGTGTCCACGATCCAGGTTGTCACTAGAAGCCATGTTGATCTGAGTGGCCTGCACTGCCACGGAGGGCCACGGAGGGACCCATGACCCTGCTGCAGCTGACGGCCATGTTGATGTCTGTGAGCCAGGCTCCTTCCAAGGACCATACTGGTGTTCACTAACTGTACTGCCCCAGAGGCCATGATGGTATGCTGAAGCCCATGGTCTACACTGCCTCTGGAGACTATGGAGAAGTCTGTGGCACATGCTGACAGCAGAGACTATGTGGAAGTCCATGATCCATGTTCCTGATGACTGTGAGGACACCACTTTGCAGTGGTCTCAGTGACTGCAGACTCACAGTTGAGAAAGACCTAGAAGGCTCTTGTGACATCACTAGCCCCACCCTGCTTCAACCCCTGGCAAAAAAGAAAGTAAGAGACTAGACTGAAAGTCATTGAGAGAACTCTTAAAATGTGCAATAAGGATGCTGAAGTGTAGCTCTCCACAACTGACAGCTTCTGGTGGGGTGCAGGTGGGGAAGAACTCTGTTTTCTTTATGGGGCTGGCCACTGGGAGTTTGACCATGCTCCAGTGAGTAGATAGGAAACACAAATTGACTTGTGCTTTTTCTCCTGTCATCGCCTACCCCTCTCCCTCCTCCTCCTCCCCCTCTCCCTCCCCTCCTCCTCCTCCCCCTCTCCCTCCCCTCCTCCTTTTCCCCCTCCCTCTTTGGGTGGGAGGTAGGGTCAAAAGGGTGAAGGCAGACCTGGGAGGATTGGGAAGTAAGTTCAATAGAGATAATCAATAAAAATTATTATGTTGGAAAAACTAAATTACACATCCTTTCTATGCAGCTTCTGGGTATTGATTTTGTTTTCTTTGGGGTGATAGACTCTTAGTATGTACCCTTGCCTGGCCTGGAACTCCATCGGTAGCACCAGGCTAGCATCAGACTCAGAGATATGCCCCTGCCTCTGCTGCAATTACACCATCACACTCAGCCTTGATTCCTGATCTGACAGATACTGTAACTGCCTAGCATGGTGCCTGAATTGGGTGAACGCTTCCAAAGGAGAGCAGTGAGTTCACTAACTGCATGGCAGCCAGCTCCCCAGCCTACAACTGCCACAAGCAAGGCCCTATCTACGCATGCACATTTTCCTAACTTCTCAATAAAATCCTGCAAGGACAATTGATAATGGATGGAAAGGGATCTGTGATCGATTATACCAAAGTTTTCCTCAGAATAAGAGAATCCACTTACATCTCCACAGGCTTCATGAAACTGTGCATTTTCCTAAACCCTAAATCCACATAGGTATTCTTCTTTACTATTTTTTGGCCAATCAGGTAGAAGCTGGCTACAGATCAGTGTATCTATCTCTGAGCTTGCTAATTCAGCACAAACTCTTGTCAGAGCCAGTGGCATCCACACTTGTCCTTTCAAATTGCTTTTGCATATATTTTACCAAGCAGAAGATAGGGAGGAAAAGATAGGTGACCAAGAAGCCCCAATATTGGTAAAGAGATATTTGTGTGTGTGTGTGTGTGTGTGTGTGTGTGTGTGTGTGTGTGTGTGTGTGTGTGTGTGTGTGTGAGAGAGAGAGAGAGAGAGAGAGAGAGAGAGAGAGAGAGAGAGAGAGAGAGAGAGAGAGAGCTTAAACTTATGCAGAAGTTTAAGAAAAAAACCACAGGAGCAGGGAGAATATTAGCCGCACAGACCAAAAGTGATACATTTTCTTTAACAGTCTTCTGCAAGTTGAACTTATATTGCATCTATTATCAGGGTTTTGTAATCAATAATGTTTTGACCAGACGTGATTTGTGATGCTTATCCAGGATTTCAAAAATGAGACAAACCCAGAGGCATCTGCTGTACTTGGGTCTTTGGCAGTTTCAACTAAGAAACAAGTCAACTCCCCGGGGTCTCTTTTCCTGAGACAGGGAAAGGCTCGAGTGTTTAACAAACATTTTTTGTGCTGTAGCACTGACAAGATACTGTCAATGCTTCCAAGAGAGCGTCTCATTGAAATCATTTAAATTGAGGACAGCCCATAGCTTTTGTCAAGCTAAGCTCTTGTTAAATACCTAGAGACAGGATGTGGTAGGGACAGAATTTAACCTACAGAAGCCGATGGGGAGGCTTGAACAGAACAAGAGCTTCCGGGAGAAACACTTCCAGGGCCAGGCATGGTGCCTCACACCTTTAATCCCAGCACTCGGGAGGCAGAGGCAGGCAGACCTCTGAGTTCGAAGCCAGCCTGGTCTACATAAGAGTTCCAGGTCAGTCAAAACTATATACAGAAACTCTGTCTCAAGAAGAGGAGGAGAAGAGGGGAATAACCCTCAAAGATGGGAGCTGCTTTTGGCATTCTGGTGGGGCAACCCTAATTATGCTTACTCCTGTTATAAAGTCAATAATTAATCCTCTCGTGAATGAGCCTACAAACATGTCAAGAGGATAAAACTGTACCCAATTCAACGAGACACAATAAAATAGAATACGAGAGCTAGACAAGCAAGTAACTCCCTCAGCTACAAAATGAGTACAGAATTTAGTCTCTGTTCTAACGAAATGACCCTGCCTCTTCCAAGTACAGCTCCAAGAGTCCAGGCCTCTGGCTGACTTCAGATGCCACAGGCATGCAGACGACTTGATAGCAGCATTTCTCAAAATTATTCTGCAGAGAATCCTGATGATCCAGAACATTCGTACCTAAGACTTGCCTGGGAAACATCTGGAATGAACTCTGTAGTAGTTGTTGACATGCCTGCCGCAGTTCTAAGATTAACAAGAAGCTGGAGAGATAGCTCCAGGGTTCAGAGCACATACTGCTCTTGCAGGAGACCTGACGTCAGGTCTCAAAAACCATGCACACAACCTCGCAATCACCTGTAACTCCAGCTACGAGAGAACCAACACCTCTGACGTCCACAGCCAACTGTCCTCATGTGCACATACCCACCCACGGCTATGCACAAATGCACACAAGTAAAGATTAAAGTGAACCTTTTGAAAGACAGTAGCAATCGTGTATGCCTTGTAGGCAGTACATATTCCATTATCACATCTACACATACAATCTCCACTGTTCATGACTCTCGCATTTGCAAATCCACCTTTTGGGATAATCCAGGCCATGGCCTTTCTGCAGTCATGCTCAAGACATGAGAGCAACAAAGTGACTTCTGTTCGAGTTTTGTTTTTGAGTCAGGATCCCACACGGTAGCCCAGGTTGGTCTAGAATCCACTATATATTCTACACAGGCCTCAAACCTGCCTCAGACTCCTAGGTGCTGCTGTTATAGGCATGAAGTAGACAATTGCATCCACCTCGTCATACTTTTATCAAACAAGATGGCATCGGTCTTCTGGTTTCAGGGTGTGTGTGTGTGTGTGTGTGTGTGTGTGTGTGTGTGTGTGTGTGTGTTCTAAATGAGCATACTCCCATAGGCTCATAGGTTTTAACATTTAATCTCCAGTTAGTAGAGCTTTTTGGGAAGGATTGGGACGTGGGGCCTTGATGGAGGAGGTGTGTCATTAGAGGCAGGGTCTGGGATATCAAAAGACTTCTACCATTCCTAGTCTCTCTCATTCTCTGCCTTATGGTTGTCTTAGGATTCGACTTCTCAACTACTGCTCCAGCACCATGCCTATTCTCCTGCCTGCAACCATGCTCCACACCAGATGCTCATGGACTCTACCCTCTGAAACTCTAAGCCTCAAATAAAATTATTTTGTCTATAAGTTGCCTTGGTCATGGTATCTTATCACAACAAAGTAATAGTAAGTAAAACTACAGATGCATGTGTCTATCTGTGTGTATGTATGAACATGCATGTGATTAGCCCATTAGATGTGTCTATCTGTGTGTATGTACGAACATGCATGTGATTAGCCTCCATTAGATATATGTGTCTGTGTGTATGTATGAACATGCATGTGATTAGCCCCCTTAGATGGATGTGTCTCAGTGTATGTATAACATGCATGTGATTAGCCCCCATTAGATGTATGTGACTATCTGTATGTATGTAGGAACATGCATGTGATTAGCCCCCATTAGATGTATGTGTCTCTGTGTATGTATGAACATGCATGTGATTAGCCCTCATTAGATGTATGTGTCCGTGTGTATGTATGAACATGCATGTTATTAGCCCCCATTAGATGTGTCTATCTGTGTGTATGTATGAACATGCATGTGATTAGCCCCCCATTAGATATATGTGTGTGTGTATGTATAACATGCATGTGATTAGCCCCCATTAGATGTATGTGTCTGTGTGTATGTATGAACATGCATGTGATTAGCCCCCATTTGATGTATGTTTCTGTGTGTATGTATGAACATGCATGTATGTGATTAACCCCCATTAGGCTTAAGCTATAATGTTGCCGCCATGAGTTTGATCAATGTTAACATATCATCAACAATATTAAATAATGTGTCTTGGAACAGAAGCACTTAAAAATTAATAATATAACTTAATAATATTAATAAAAAGTGTTACTAAAAATCAGCAAGCCTAACCCTGTATTTACTCTAAGAACAATGGCTCCATATTGAATAATTCAGTGTTTACCTAACTTTATAGACTACAGCTAGTACAAAGAATATGGACAAAATATATATGCAAATGAGTCATAGAATTTTATATTTACTTTTTAAACTACTTATTAATTTTTATTTTATGTAGATGACTGTTTTGTCTGTATGTAAACCATATGTATGACTGGTGTCCATTGAGACCAGAATAGGGCATTAAATTTCCTGGAACTGGAGTTATAGACAGTTGTGAGCTGCCATTTAATATTGATTAAATATTTATTGAAATACATTTTGAGTCTGGAACTGTGGCCCAGAGGCAATACATTTGCCTAGCATGTGCAAAGCCCTGGGTTTAATTGATAGTACCATACATAAAAACATCTATATCTTGAGTTCTTACTGTGTTAAGGTCGTTACTGGGAAAATAATATAACATGGCGCTGTATGTTAGGTGCCTTGAACTGAAACAAATCCAAGAGTACACAAGAGGCACAGTTTTTCCCTCACCTTCTCCTCCCCTCAGTCTCCTATCCCTTAGAGTCCCCAAAGTAGTTACAGAAATCAGAACTCTCTTTCTCCCAAGGATCTTTGAAACTAAGCCCCCTTTCCTAAAACTGTCGCTCTAACTATCCCCACGTGTGCATCTTAGATCTAACCATCCCCACGTGTGCGTCTTAGATCTAACCATCCCCACGTGTGCGTCTCGGAGCTGCCCATGAAGAACTTCTCTGACCCATGTTTGTCTGACAGTAGATGATAAGACTCATTCTAAAGGAGTGACCTATATTTGTCTGACAGTAGATGATAAGACTCATTCTAAAGGAGTGACCTATATTTGTCTGACAGTAGATGATAAGACTCATTCTAAAGGAGTGACCTATATTTGTCTGACAGTAGATGATAAGACTCGTTCTAAAGGAGTCCTGCCCACGCCTGGGAGAAAGGAATACTATGCAGTGAGGGTAGGAGAAATCGGAACAGGCCTTGTCGAGTTCCCCACCTTGGTCCACTACATTAAGTCATGGCCCTTTGTCCACTCGTGTTTCTACATGACTGCTCACTCCTCATTAAACCTCAGCAATCTCTAATCTTACCTAAGTCCTTGGCTCTTCAACCTAAAAGGTGCAATGTCATATAAGACTTTCTTTTGTTTGTTTGTTTGTTTGTTTTTCCGAGGCAGGGTACATAAAGCCAAGGCTGGTCCTGAATTCTGCTGCATTCTTTCGACAATCACCTCCCTGAGTTCTGGGATCACAGGGATCTGCTACCATGAACAACAGGCATAAAACTTAGCCTGTCGTGGGGTGTTCACCTCCCCCCTTTATTAATTTCTGTCTTGTTATGGGCATTCAGACAGTGATCCTCATAAAGCTGAGAAGGAGCAAGAAGAGATGGTATGGAGACCCCTACATCGTATGCAACCACAGACATTGCCCTGACTTCCCAACTGTTCTGGCTGGTTTTGTGTGTCTGCCTGTCACAAGCTAGAGACATCACAGAGAAAGGAACTTCAGTTGAGGGAACGCCTCCATAAGATCCAGCTGTAAGGCATTTTCTCAGTTAGTGATCAGTGGGGGAGAGCACAGCCCATGATGGGTGGTGCCTTTCTGGGCTGGTATTCCTGGGTTCTAGAAGGCAGGCAGGAAAAGCAAGCCAGTGAGAAGCACCCCTCCATGGCCTCTGCATCAGATCCTGCCTCCGGGTTCCATCCCTGCTTGAATTCCTCCAATGATGGATTATGGTCTAGAAGTGTAAAGACTTGTTCTCCCACTTGCTTTTTGGTCTTGGTGGTTTTGTCTCAGTAATAGAAACATTGACTAAGACACCACCAAGCCCAGCCTGAAGGCCCCATGATTTGCCTGCTCTGTATTGGGTCTGGTTTGAGATGGTGATACAATCGTAATCAATAACCACATGAATGAATGAGTCAATCAATCAATCAATGGACAATGAATGAGTCAATGAATGAATGAACAAATGATCGAAATCTGGATGAACGGCTGAAAGGGAAAGAACGTGTTCACGAACAAAGAAGCTCCCCAACTTAGATGAACGCAGGTCACAGACTATTCATCCCCAAAGTAGGAACAATGGCGGAAGTTTACACTCTGTAGAAACAGAGGCAGCACCACTGTGCCCAAAGCAACAGATAGAAAGGACAAAACAACACTGAGCAGCCGCAGAGGCAGACAGGGAACAGATCAGTCAAGCCAAGAAACGGTGGGCTCACACTGAGCAACACTAACGCAGGGTGAGCCAATGACAGAGCCTGAAAGGAGGAGTCTGGCAGCCGTTAGCCAGAAGGTGGTCAGGAGCTGTGTAGAGAGAGCAAACTGACACACAGTCTTGCAGTGTCTTAGTATAATGTCAGGCTGACACCCTCACAGAGGTGAACTGCAAACCTTGATCTTGCAGAGCAAGAACCATGAGATGTTAATGCTGGCCACAATAGCAAGTTTTACGTCCCCTTTTCTAAAAGTTAAATACCGTGGCCATATCCTTGTGTCTTTTCAGTCATATGCATTCTTAATCTTTTCCCATTGATTTCCCTTGTTCTCAAAGGCTGTAACTAAGTCTCCCTTTGAACTCACACTTCGTCATTCTCCGTGCCAGAAAGTCTGCTTACATCAGTTTTTTTGAAAGTATATTACACGCATTCATATGACTACAAGGACACCCTCCTCTGCAGACCCAAAAATAACTTCTAGGAAGGATAGAGGTACTGAGAAACCTTGAATTAAACCCAGGGATTACAAATAATCTACCTCATGCCAGCAAAATGTCTCAGGAAAGGAGGAGCCTATGAAAGATCTGAGTTGGGTTCCCAGGACCCACAGAGTGGTAAGAAACGATCCCTGACCTCCGTTGTTTCTGACCTCCATCTTGCATGCCACAGAACACATACACTCATTCAAGGGCACACAAAAACATATGCGTGCATAAATAGTAATGCAATAATATTTTTGAGAGATCCACCCGATTCAAGCTCTTAGGCAGCTGCCTTAGGGCTGGCAATGCTCTCCTTCAATCCACCCATGGGTAGGTTCATAAATACATGGTAACTGTTGTGTTTCAAATTAAGAGAAGGGGAAGGAAGAGAATTCCTGTGTGGATCCTAATCTGGGAGAATTCCTGTGTGGATCCTAATCTGGCCAGCAACTGTAAACCGACATTTTTAAAACAAGTGAGAAAATCTGAATATAATCTGAATAAGTATATGGGTACTGCAACATTGTATCAGGTCTGAAATGTTCATGAAAGATACACATATGCGTATATAATCATTAGAAATGCATGTTCAATTTCCCCACAGGCTTGTAAAATGTATATAATTTGATAGATAACTAATTGTTGTTGAAGCTGGGTGAAGGGGCTCAAGGACTCATTATGGTTTTCTCTCGTTGTCATGAGTTTGGGAGAATGGAGGAGACAAGCTAAATTGGAGTGAGCAGAGGAGAGAGAACGGCTCCGTGGTTCTGCTTATCATGATGTCTCCTGCACATTTTATGAACTGCATTACCCTGGAGCCCTGAAATCCTGGAGATGCAGACAAGGCTGATGGGCAACAACTACGGTCAACTTGTAACAATTCTTTTGAAGTCCTAAACACAACACAGGAAGGTGCAAGTAAATGCAAGGGTTCGTGGAATGAGAGTTCCAACTCTTAAAGGGGAAGGTCACTCCTTAGGGCTCCATTACCAAGGAGCAATGAAATGAGACGAACATACAAGAAACAGCCGAGACAAAGCACTCTGGGAGCTGTAACGCGCTTCCTTTACATATGCTGGCTTAACTCTAGTCGAATAACAAGTAAATATTCTGAACCTTAAATTAAAAGATCTAAGGAACAAAAGAAGTTTTGTCACTTGTACAATCAAGTTAGGGAGTAGAAAAGCTAGAGTCAAACCCAAACATGTAATTCCAAAGCCATGATTTTATCTTCTATTTGTTTATTCTCCCCTGCCCCCCTTTCTTCCCGTTGAATATTTCTTGTGTGTGTCCTTGCTTTTTTAAATCCATTAATATTGAAGCTGCCTCAAATTATTGCGACTTTTTCCCCCTTCATCCTTCTGGAAGTGTGCTTGGTCTGAGCTCAGGAAGGGCACTGGCAGAAGCAGAAAGGACTTAGAAAATGGAAAATGTGACCATAGGCGTGGAAGCGTATCAGAAAACTCTCATGAGGTTAAAGACTACAGAACAGACAAATGAGACTGGCAGGATGTAGCAAACTACAAAAATGACCATAGGGATTCAGGATGCCCGAGTCCTGCATCTACTTACCAGGGGCAGCCTCTTTCTCACAATCCGTCTCCTTCCCTTTGGGGCTGCCCTGGTCTCAGTCTCCACAGAGATCCAGCCATACTTGACCCAGAGTCCCAGAGCCCTGTCTCTGCCTCCTGAGGCTCTCTAGTTGCTCTGTCCGTCCTTGAAACCTAGGACCAGTCCATAGTACCCGAAGAAAACGGGTTCGAGGCTCTTTGAGCAAACTGTTGAAGACCGCAGATTGCAGCATAGAAGCAGATCTGACTAGAGGTTGCAACCTCGAAAGCCAGACAAACAGCCAAACAAGATTCCAATCCAGCTGTGAATTAGCCTCATCCTGAACATTGTAAACACGTCAGCTAAAAGAAGGGAACGTGAACACAAAAGAAAAATTCAACTAACAAACTTACTCTAGATGCGCAAATCCAAGCCCGGCAGTAAAACCCTGAGAAGTCATAATGTGCCACCTCCAAACACTAAAAGCCCTGCGGTAAAGGTTCCTAATAGGAAAAAAATGCCACGCTGTTGTTTTTCACGGACCCGCCAACTATAAAAATAATGACACGGAGTCTTTTAATATTTTAAAGCTTAGGATTTTTAGCTAGGGTAGTCTCCCAGACAGCTATCTAAACTTAACCCGACTAACTAACCTATGACCTGTCACATGGCTAGCTCTGTACCTCTCTGCTCCACTACAGTCTGTCCTGGGCCTTCCATGTCCACGGGCTGAATCGCCCACCTCTCCATTCTTCTCCCAGAGTTCCTATCTCTGCCCGGAAGTCCCACCTTCTGTTTCCTGCTCAGCTATTGGCCATCAGATCTCTACTAAAGCCAATCAGCAAGTAAGAAAGAATGGGTGCTTGAAGCTGGTGATAGACAACTGGAATAACAGCACCAAGATCTGCCAGAACTCAGCTCTCCGCTGGTTTGGCAATCAACAGTTGAATATATAGAGACAACCTTCACACGGTGTACAAAAGGTTGGCCCAACATTTTTCTCCCAGAGTCCACACTCCTTGGCAATAAAATTGTGTACCCCCACCACCCCATAAAAAAATGCAAATCCCAGTATTCAAAAAGCTGAGGTAAGCAGATCTTCCAGTGAGACCCTGTCTCAAAAAATTTTATTTTAAATAACCAAATGAAACAAACACAAAAGAGGAAAAACAATTTAAGCCTGAATCGGTGGCACACACCTATAATTCCTGCTCTCTGGGGGTTGAGGCAGAACTGAGAATTTGAGGGCCAGTTTGGACTGCATAGAAAACCGTGTCAAAAACACAGGGCGGGGAGGAGGGGTCGGGTAAGGGGAGGAGATGAGGAATCTTTTCATTGCCTTGCATGAACACTTGGATATGGATCTTAACTTGGCTAACAAGACTTTGACAAACGTGTAACAAAAGCAAATCTGAAAATCACCTGGCCCCTAGGACCTGTCTCTTTGCTGCTCTATAGTCCTTAAGATGCTGAGGAAATAAACTGAGAGTGGCCTATTTAAGATGAGAAACCACACAAAGGAAACTGTGGCTCTGGCTTGTGGCCCACCAATAACCGCACAGGAGAGAGGCCACCACTTGCCAAAGTTACATGAGAGCTGACCTGGCCCAGAACTTCCCGGCCAACCCGGAGGGCTGTGAGCCACAGAAAATAGTTTGTCTCCTCCGCTCCAACTTGGGTGGAGCGTGTTGCTTGACAAAGACTCCCAAACTGACTATTACCTTGTTGTAGATCGCTGTTTGTATTTTCTGCTCCCTCAAGAGGGGTGCCCCGACTGAGGATGTACTCAGGTGATGTCAGGTGAAATCTTAATTGGTCAGATAAAGGCTAGAGCCTGTGATTGGGCAGTGGAAGGAAAAGGTGGAGCTGAAAGTTTTGGAAAAGGGAGAGAAGGAGAAAGAAGAGAAGAAGGGAAGAAGAGGAGGAGGACAGAGTGAGAAGATGAAGAGGAGGAGGAAGATGGAGCAGACCCGCGTGGCCTGGAGGAGCCACAAGTATCCAGGGATCTCATAGCTGGGCAGTAGAGTAGTGTAGGGGTCATTGGCCAAATCTAGGTGTGCAGCTCGCATTCATATTAACTGACTCGTGTTCTCTGCGTGGGCATATTGGGGTTGGAGATTTACTGATGTAAGTCTGGCTGGCATAAATATAAGCCTCTAGTGTTTTCCTTTCACGAGTCTAGAGCGGGTGCTGTTGGCTTTCCAAGACTATCCGAGGGGGATGGCCTGAGGAATGCAAGCTGCTAGCTCTAGGTGTTTCCAGGAAAATCTGGTTTGGTCAGCTTAGCAGCGGCTGAAGGAATCAGTGAGAGAAGGCTGCTTAGAGCTAGCCATGGGGGATGGGCGAAACCCATGTGGCTGGCAAAACTACACACTACATTACCTGATGTCCTTAAGCTAAACGTGTGTGTGTGTGTGTGTGTGTGTGTGTCTGTGTGTGTGTGTGTGTTTGTTGTTGTTGTTGTTGTTGTTGTTGTTGTTGTTGTTGTTGTTTCCAAGGACTGTATTCCATCCAAGGTCAGGTAAAACCTGAAAACTGCTTTCTTTTCTCTTTTCCATAACATTTTTGCTGATTTGTGAATTTCTCATTACTTACCCCATCACATCCACTGTCCAGTCATCCAAAGTCCACTCCGCCCCCTCCCTGTGACCTCTCCTCATAAAAAAGAGAGGAAGAGAAAAGAACTCCCAGTGACCAGCCCCTTAAAGAAAACTGAGGCCTACCCTGTCTGCACCCCGACTAGAAGCCATGGATTGTGGAGAGCCAACCTTGAGAATCCTTGTCACAATTTTTAAGTTCTCTTCCATAGCACCTATCGAAACTATTCCTTTTTGTGGGTGTGAAGTGGGGTGTAGGTAGGGGTGAAGGACCCTAGGGGCTTTTGCCAGCCTTATACCCACCACCTCAGGTCAATTAGACTAAGTACCAGCTTCCCGCCTCAGGTCAAGGCTAGGCCAAGTTTCATTCTCCACCCACAGTTCTCGGGAGGAGCAGGAACATTCTTTAAAAAAACCACAGAGGGATTGGGGATTTAGCTCAGTGGTAGAGCGCTTGCCTAGGAAGCGCAAGGCCCTGGGTTCGGTCCCCAGCTCCGAAAAAAAAGAACCAAAAAAAAACCCCACAGAATGTACTGACTGATAGTCACCTGACCATCTGGTCCCAGATAGAGTTTGAATGCATGTCCTATGCTTGCTGGCCAATAGATTCAAAGGTCAATATGCTTAGCCAATAAGTTTAAACTGTAACCTTGCTGATGTAACCTTTACCCCTAAAAAAAGTATAAAAACTGCTTATTATAGTCATTCGGGGTCACCTTCTAGTCACTTGCCACGAGGGGCTGATTGAAGGTCAACCCCGATGCAACAAAAAAATAAACCTCTTGCGTTTGCATCGAACTCTGTTCTCATGTCTCACTTGGGGTGGTCTCCCAGTAGTTAAGACTCACTTCGAGCCTTACAGGGGTTGTCACAGAAGCCTCCCATGTCCCTCTTTCTCAAATGAGAGTCTGCAATCATCAATACCCCTGCAATATCCCTTGTCTTTACAGTCAGCACAAACAAAGATCATGGACATCTACATGGTTTCTGCCACAGCACGGGCCACAGAATCCATAATAGCCCTCAGTGACAGCACAGGCCGCTCACATCATCATGGCCCCTGGAGGCAGCTCCGTCCATGGGCACAAGATGGCTTCAGGTGGCAGTACAGACCCCGAACATCCACATAACGTTTTGTGGTAACACAGGTTACAGACATCGACACAGCCCTCAGCTACAGTGGGCCCAGGGACCTAGACATGGTCCTCGGAGGCAGCCCAGCCTACAGACACTACTTTTTCTTTGAAAATAATTCCATTTCTCTGGAATTTGAAAATAATTTCCATGTTCTCTTACTAGTATATAAAAAGTTAAGAGAAACCTTTCCCTTCAGTCTCAATCAGGATTCATCGTGATTAGAAATGACCTCAACTATGTGTCCACCACTTTGACCAAAAATCAGAAAGTAAGCTATAGGTGGCCCCTGGGGTCACCTGACAGCTGATCACCACAGAAACAATATACTGCTTTTTTTTTTTTTTTTTTTGGTTCTTTTTTTCAGAGCTGGGGACCGAACCCAGAGCCTTGCGCTTCCTAGGCAAGCGCTCTACCACTGAGCTAAATCCCCAACCCCTATACTGCTTTTTTGATGGACAACATAGAGCTTTACAATACTTCGATATCATTTGATACTGTACTTAATGTAAAATCATGAATTCTCTTGATAGTTCATATCATTCCAAACTAAACTAGAAGACCCTGAGAGAAAGGCAACCCCAATTCAGCAGAACCTACCACCGCTCACTTTAGGAAACACAGCAGGACTCACACAGCTTCAAGGCTCCCTGGACCTTCTGCCTACCATGGTAGCTGGGAGAGTTATAGAAGCTGGTCAGAGACCACCTCATCAGCAGCTACAAGAAAGCCGTCCCAACGGCATCAAATGGCAGATTGGATGCAGGAAGTGAAACTTAGGAAGCCGCTCATTACCCAGAGAGCAGCGAGGCTCCGGGTGTGATGGCCAATGACCGACCATCCAACTGGATCTCTCTCCTCCTTCTCATGGCCACTAAGATGTTCTTGCTTCCTAAATACGGCAGAGGATGATCCTTCCACAAGTTAACTGAGCACTTAAACACACTTGAGTCCAACAAGGTTTCTCCAGTCAGCTTGCTCTCTGAGTTTAAATGATCACTTGGTCACCAGGGAATGGCACCATTAGAAAGGATTAGAAGGATTACGAGGGGTGGAGGATAGGCCCTTCCCACCGAGTGCCTCCTCTGCCGGACCTGGGGCACAGTCGCTCACCAGGGGCCAAGAGCTCACGGGGCAATGGTGGGGCTATGGCAAGGAGGGATGGAGATGCATGTCACGTCCATGCGCACCACCTGATCGATGCCACGCATCCTGCCATTACATCCACCACCGCTGCAGCGCCCACCACCTGAATTGGATCGCCATGTCTTCTAGGCCTCCACCGCACCATTAGACACAGCCACCTGCTGGTTGCTGTGGAACTCAGGACTTCCACCTGAGTTACTGCTTCAGCGGGCGCTCATGCAGACAAGATCATAGGACAACTTTGTGGAGCTGGCTCTCTCCTGCCTGGGTTCTGCAGATCAACGCTTCCACCTGTTGCCAGACTTATGCAGACTTGTGTCTCCTGGCTTGTGAGGCAAGAGCTTTTACCCACTGTGCTATCTCACTATCTGTCTTCCGTTTGGGGAAAGAGAGTCTTGGAGGTTAGTCAAGGCTAGCCTCAAACTCGTGATCCTCTTGCCTTAGACTCCTAAGTGATAGATTGTAGGCATGAGCCGACACACCGGCTATAAAATAGTAGGTTCATAATAAATTCAACTACAATAGTCTGAAGGACAATTTGAGAAGATACAAGGGCTGGAGAGATGGGTCAGCAGTTAAGAGCACTGACTGCTCTTCCAGAGATCCTGAGTTCAATTCCCAGCAACCACATGGTGGCTCACAACCATCTGTAATGGGGTCTGATGCCCTCCTCTGGTGTGTCTGAAGGCAGGTACTGTGTACTCATATAAATAAAAATAAATAAATCTTAAAACAAAAGAAGATACAACCAATAATATGTCTCTTCGTACTGCCCCATGCCCTCTTCCCTTCATTAAACAAAATTGTGCTATTCTAAAATTACTTGAAATAAAATATGCATATCTGAAAGGCCAGCAAGTGTGTGTACACATGCACATACTAAATACATATAATAAAAATATTTTGTATAACTTTCCTACAAAAAAATTGTTACTAAGAGGAAGAGAGACAACCTACCTGGGTTATTTTAGGTGTTTTGTTTGTTTTAAACCAATACTCTGGGAACTGGAATTCTCTCCCTGGCATAGACGTTCCCACAAGTGTATAACCATCATGGACCTAAATAAGAGGAATCTAACAGGCCCGAGCTACACTCCTTGTGAGCTCTAAAACTATTAACTTGTTTCTTGCTTTTCTGGTTTCAT
Organism: Rattus rattus; assembly: GCF_011064425.1. NCBI lineage: Eukaryota > Metazoa > Chordata > Mammalia > Rodentia > Muridae > Rattus > Rattus rattus. The sequence goes on along the minus strand of NC_046154.1, from coordinate 101,768,281 downwards.
AAGTGTAAAAACTGTTAGAAAGCTACGAAATAGTCACTCTCTCTCTCTGCTCAAAAGGTTTGGCAGGAAGATGATCTGTGTGGGCCGTATTTGATCACGTAAACCTTGAGAAGGGAGTTAACACAGCCCTGACTGAGCCAAGCCTGAGCTTCACGCCCTTAATTAGACTGCACCAGACATGCCAAGAATATTCTTGAATGAAAGGTAAATAGCTACTGGGCCTTTGGTTTCCATCTTGATAAATGAAGTAATTAGTCTAACAGGCCTGCTCTGGGAAAGCGTGCTAAGAAAGTACAAGGAGTTCGCATGTATCTGCTTTGTTCTTCCCGTAAACGCTGACAGGAAGCCAGGCTGCCAAGCAGCTCCCTCCTTTAATCCCAGGAGAGGCAGAAGACGCATCTCTGAATCCGAGGTCAGAACGGTCTACACAGTGAGTTCCAGGACAGCCAGGGCTACACAGAAAAGCCCTGACCCATAAAGGAAAGGAAGGAAGGGAGGAAAGGAGAGAGGGAGGGAGGGTAGAAGGGAGGAAGGGAGGGAAAGAGAAGGGGAGGAAGGGAGGAGAGGGGAGGAGAGAGAGGAAACACCGAAATTATACAGCACACCAAGCACACAATTCCTGAAAATAACTCTGAGTTCTATCTCTAAGAGCCCTCGGCAATCTGTAACAGCCCACCAAGCATGTGTGCTCCTCAGGAAGAAGTCACCTCTTAACCCCAGCTGACCACTAACCAGATATAAGGCTTCTAAACAGTCTTTGTTCATTGGCCTGGACCAGAGAATCCCCAACTTTGTAACAGTAAGTAGTCCTGGCTTTGAGACGCTGTGATCTCAGTCATGCCCCAGTTAAAATTTGTTTACAAAGACAGGCAGGGCCGGGATTTGGGCCTGGCCCCCTTACTGCACGGTCCCTCCAGAATTTACTCTGAGCAAAAAGCCTGAGGAGCGGCCATGATACAGCCTTTATTCTGGTTCCCCGGCAAACCATAACTGAGTTCTCATGTGCTCCCTAAAGCCCATCTCTAAATTATGCAACACCCGTCGGGTTCCCCAGGGAGTCTTTCCCTTTGTCTTGCTTGTTAGTATTCCTAACTGTTCCTCAGTCAGGGAAGAAGTGGAGGATGAAGTTGCCATTTCCAGAGAAATTTGTGACATTGGATTCATGTACTTCAAAGGGATCCTCTAATGGCTCAAGGCATTTAAACCTAAACCCCCTAGGTTTTTTTTCCTCTAAGGAGACCAAGTGACGCTGTGGCCCAGCCTGCCATCTTGTGGCAAACCAGAGGATGGACAGGGGAATCACAGGGGACCAGGACCGGAGGAGCAAGGGTTGGGCTTTGTAACAGGTGTTAGACCCTGCAGCCTGCAGGGTCAAGAAATCGCAGTCCCTTGCCTCTGTTAGTTTATAATTCATAAAGGCAGGGGTGGGTATCAATCCTAAAGATTGTAGGAACATATATAAAGTTATGCCAATGAAAAGGTCGGAAGGAGCCGTATCATGCTCTGAAAGTGAGTAAAGGTGATTCAACCGTCAGAAGGTGGGAACTGCTTCTCTGAGGGAACGATGGTTAAAATGAAGCCTGCCTGATGCGAGTGAGGAGTGCTGGAGGAAAGGAGAAGGAAGGCAGGGGCGTGGTGCCTCACGCTGGGAACCTCTCAGCCCTTGGAAATCTGAGGCAGGAGGATTGCTGTGAGTTCAAACAATTCTGGCCTATACAGTGAAATTCAAGCCATCCTGGCTACAGAATGAGATCTCATAAACAAACAAACAAGTGAATAAGAAAGAAAGGGAGGGAGGGAGGGAGGGAGGGAGGGAGGGGGGGAGGGAGGGAAGAGGATTCCAGGGAGAATGGTGTCCGTGAAACTGCCAGGGAAGGAAGAAGGAAAGAGACTGTGAGGTGAAAGGAGAGGCCAGGAGACTAGAGGGGGGCAGATGTTAAAGCGAACACCGGGGCTTCTCTTCACACTGTGAGTATAGCAAACCTGTAAAATCGGTCCTAAGGAGGAAAGACAGAGTTGTGATCGCATTTCAGAACAGGTCCCAGTGCGCATCAGCTGGGATCTCAGGATCTACTCAAGAGTCTAACCCTCTGCAACAAGTTTATCTGGGAAGGTTTGGGATCCAGTGATCACTAACGGGCAGGATTGGCGCAGTGAGGAATCCAACCACAGCCATGAGGAAAAGCAGACAAAGAAAAAGAAAAACAGGCAGTGTGATGGTTTGCATATGCTTGGCCCAGGAAGTGGCACCATTAGAAAGTGTGGCCTTGTTGGAGGAAGTGTGTCACTGTGGGGTGGGCTTGGAGACCCTCCTCCTAGCTGCCTGAGGATGCTCAGTCTGTTCCTGGCTTCCTTTGAGTGAAGATGTAGAACTCAGCTCCTCCTGCACCAGGCCTGCCTGGATGCTGCGATGCTCCTGCCTTAATGATAATGGACTGAACTCTGAACCTGTAAGTCAGCCCCAATTAAATGTTGTCCTTTATAAAACTTACATTGGTCATGGTGTCTGTTCACAGCAATAAGACCCTAACTAAAACAGGCAGATACAAGGGACATCTGCCATTGAGGGGGAGCCTTCTGCCCCCAAGCCCAAATCCTGTGCTGAGAACCCTCAGTAAAACGTCCAGGGCACCAGGGAAAGCCACTTAAAAGGAGGTAACTCTCTGGAAACATTCTGCTATAAAACTGCCTGCACATGGTGCCACAGGGCGCTGTCGGCCACAGTGCACAGCAGATGGCTTAGGAGCCTGGTGCTCAAGAATATACCCCAAGGAGAAGGGCATTGCTGGAGCTGGCACGGAGCCTTGCATCACAACTGGGAAGTCCTTTGTAGCTGCTGTCTCTCTAGCGCCCTCTACTGACAACATTTAGTATAGTAACAACGGTCTAGAAAACAAGCTCTCCCGAAGGCACAGGGAAGCAAGCAATGGCAGGGTAGATTTGAAGATATGGGAAGCCAGAGACCCCTCAATTCTCATTCCTCAGAGTCCATCTCCTTACTCGGTTGAGACAGGATTTCCCTCTGGAACCTCCCCTCACAGCATCAACTGGCTGCACGGCGAGCCAGCCCCAGGCATTCTGCCGGTCTCTACCACCTCAGTGCTGGGATTACACGTGTGAACAACCATGTCCCGCTTTTACCTGAGTGCTGGGGATTAAACAGGGGTCTTAGTGCTTTCACATCACGCACTGCATCAAATGAGCTACCTACAAGCCCCTTGATGAACTTTGAAGAATAAGTGTACAAATTGAGAGTCTGCTGGGGCATTTTCACACGTGTATACTATGTAACCTGGATCGTATTCACTCCCATTATCCTTGTCTTCTTACTAATTCTTCCAGGTCCTCTTCTGACTTCCAACACAACACACACACACACACACACACACACACACACACACACACACAGAGAGAGACAGAGAGAGACAGAGAGAGACAGAGAGAGAGACAGACACACACAGAGACACACACACACACACAGAGACACACACACAGAGACACACATACACACAGAGAGAGACACAGACACACACACACACATATATATACACACATCCATACACACATATACACAGACACACACACATACACACACACACACAGACACACACATGCATACACACAAACACACAGACAGAAACACAGACATACATACACACAGAGAGAGACATACATACATGCACACACAGAGAGACAGACACACAGACACATAGACCACAGACACACACACAGACACAGAGAGACACACATACACACATACACACAGAGAGAGACACACACACACAGACACACACACAGAAACACACACATATACACATACATACACACATGCACACATAGACACAGACACAGAACACACACACAGTGCACACACACACACACACAGAGGCATGCACACACAGACACACACACACAGACACACACACAGAGACATACCCATGCATACACAGACACACACACAGACACACATACATACACACACAGAGAGACATACATACATACATGCACACACACACATCATTTAATCTATATTGTTCACATGAAAGTGATCTTTGCCTTTCTTATTTTGCTCAGCATGACGACCTTCAGTTCCACCCACTTTCCTGAAACAACGTGACTTCGTTTTCCTTGACAACTGTAACATGCTCCATTGTTAGTCCACATTTTCCTTATCGATGTAGCTATTGGTTGAGGCCTTGACTGATTCAATAGCTTAGCTTTTGTCAACAGCGCCAACATAAACGTATTTGGTAATCTTGAATATATGCTGCTTTTGATTCCTATGGTGTTTGAATAAGAACAGCCCCCATAGGCTCATATATGTGAATGCTTGGTCACCAGGGAATGGAATGATTTGAAAGGACTAGAAAGACTAGGAGGTGTGGGTTTGTCGGACGAACTGTGTCCCTGGAACTGAGCTTGGAGATTTCAAAAGCCCATGACAAGGCCAGAGTCTCTCTGTTTGCAGATCAGGACAGGGCTCTCAGCTATTTCTCCAGCACCAGGCCTGCCTACTACCGTGCTCCCTACCATGACAGTGGACTAAGGAAACTCTAAGGAAGCCCCCAGCTAAATGTTTCTCTTACGATAGTTACCTTGGTCATGGCGTCTCTTCACAGCCATAGAACAGTGACCAAGACAATCCCTTTGGGCACATGCACAGGAGTGACTTATCTGCATCACGTGACAGTTCTCTTCTCTTGGAGAAACCCCCATACCTACCTCCAGAGTAGCATGTACTCTGCCATTGACAGTGTATGGGAACGTCATCTTCTCTGCCCTCCGCATCCTCACCAACATCTGTCATCATCTATTTCCTTAGTGACGGTCGTTCCCACTGGGAGGTGAGATGGAATTGCAGTGCAGTTTGGATTTGCATTCCCCAGATGGCTAAAGATGGCAAACACTTGTTTATTGAGAGATCATACATTTTTGACCAGCGCACCTTCACCTGTTGCGGGAGAGGTCTCTGGAGAAGGAGCAAGGACTACTGAGATGGACCAATAATGGGTATTGAAGTAGACCAGGAGAAGACAAAGAAAACAGTAAGAATCGACAAACACAAAAAAACCATAAAACGGTAAACAAATATACCCATAAACTCCAAGTCCCACGTGGACTGAGGGAGTTGGTATTCTGTCTAAGCTCCACCCCCACAGCTACCTGACCACAAACCAGGTATGCTCCGCCCCACAGTTGCCTGGCAACAGCCAGCTGGCCTGACTATAAAGGGGGCAGCTGGCCCCCTCCTCTCCCTCTTACTCTTCTCTTGCTCTCTCCTTCCCCCTTCCCTGTCCCTTCTCTCCCCATCTCCCCCGTCCCTCCAAGTGCTCATGGCCCGCCTTTCCTCCCCTCTCCTACTCTTCTCTCATTAAACCTCTCCACGTGGAACCATGTTGGCTTGGTGTGTTCTGTCTGGACGCAGGCCGAGATTTAAACCCCAACATTGGTATGCAGTGATTGATCTCCCCAAGCCTACATGGCCTACATGGCTGCCCCTCAACCCCTACCCCCCACTGATCGCGGGGTGGAGGATAGGCCCTTCCCACCGAGTGCCTCCTCTGCCCGACCTGGGGCACAGTCGCTCGCCAGGGGCCACAAGCTCACGGGGCTATGCTGGGGCTATGGCAAGGAGAATGGAGATGCTGTCACTTCCACACACACCACTCGATCGATGCAACGTGTTCTGCCATTACATGCACCACCGCTGCAGTGCCCACCACCCAAATTGGATCACCGATTCTTCTAGGCATTCACCACACCATTAGCCACCGTCACCTGCTGGTTGCTGTGGGACTCAGGGCTTCCACCACATGAGTTACTGCTTCAGCTGGCGCTCATGCAGACTTCTGCGTGAACTGCTGCCCTCCGTGGTTCACCACATGGTGCCAGCTCTTGCCACTTAGATAGGCCCTCCCCAACTACACGGTTCCTGCTACCAGACTGCAGCTACACTTTCCACACAAACACCAGCAGATTGGTAGGTCTATTCCAGTTGGCAAGGAGGACCCTGATTTCCCAGATAAAGCCTAGCCAGCTTTTCCGAGATTATGGGAATTCCCTTAGCTAACGTACATGATAGGACCTCAATCATTGGGCCGAGTTTCCCTCGAAAGCAGTTCTTGTTCCCCTCTTGCTCCGGGCTCTCGCAGCCGATCATGAAATCCCAGGCCTGGGTAGGAACGTTCTGACTCAGACATCTGGCCTGGCAGAGTGCTTCTGTTATCGAGATTAATCCTCTGGGATGACGGGACGGATGACTCGATGACTTCCCCCAATGAGCTATTTGTTGTCTTCGAACGTATCTCCAGATTATGCTTTCTGGAGAATTTCAAAACTCTAAGACTAATGCCTCACCTGAGGACATCAAACTGATACACCCTCGCAATAATGTATTCATCAGGTAATGGTTCAAAATGGCCGCACATCGGCACACTAAATTCCTTAATTTTACGGGATCTTCACACTTACTGACAGCAGTCTGGTAAATGGAAGGAAGTTCTTCATCCCCAAACATTCATGTACCTTTGCTCGAACCCCTCTCTGTGTTTCGCTTCCCGTGGCATCCCGCTGAGGTAACCTGTGTCCCGGGTACTGGCTGGTCAGTCCAGCAGGCCTCCCCACCACACACACCGTCTTTTCCAGCACTCTGACACCGCCACCCGCACGCCAGTGCCTCAGCTGCACATGCCTACACACACGTGCTCCCGCCTCTCCCTTGCTCTGCAGATTTTTCATTCCTACCCTGTCTTGACATATGATCCTCACTAATAATTTACTTTCTGAGGAACGCCGGCAAGTTTGGGAGCAGGTGAGAATACATACAGATGATACCCTATTGGATCTGAGGCAGTACCTGACCAAGATCCCCGATGTAATTATAATTCCACAGGTGGTATTTTAACCAGAGATGGATTCATAACCTGTCTCCTGGATGGTCTTTACAGGACAGTCTTAAAAACCAGTGAATTTTGAAAAACTACAAGAGGTCATTCCAGGAAAACCCATTCCAATTTTTAGAACGCCTTACAAAAGCTTTATTACAATACACTAATCTAGACCCTGAAAACCCAGAGGGTAAGCAACTTCTGATGACCTATTTCTTTTCCCAGAGCTACCCTGACCTAGAAGATAACTTTAAAAGGCTAAAGAGGGGGCCTGTAACTCCAAAGGCAGAAGTTTTGATGCTGGCTTTTAAAGTGCACCATGGAAGTGATGAGAAAGCTCGCAGACTAAAATACCATATGCTGGCAAAGGCTCTCCGACCAGCCCCAACTATTGCCTCAGACTTCTGGCCTTTTAAAGCTAAGGGACTACAGGATTCTGTTACAAATGTGGTCAACAAGGTCATTAGGTGACGGCTTGCCCTAACTTCCACAAGCCAAGGGGCCATGTCCTGGGTGCTATCAAGAGGGCTGTCGATTGCCCTCATGTTGTGCAGGACAGAGGGACATCACGTCCAGATAACTCTTCAGTGGACCTCCTAGGCTTGGCTATGGACAACTGAAGGGGCCTGAGTTCCCTGGACCTGATCACTGCCATCACCAGCAGGGAGCCCTGGGTAACTATCATGGTATGTGGGCAGCCCATCTCCTTCCTCTTCGACGCTGGGGCCACTTACTCAGTCCTAACAGAGTTTTGGGGACCCACTTCTCTCTTGCATCTCCCTGTTGTTGGGGTAGGAGGACAACCTTACCTTCCTTACCAAACCCCACCGTTTAGCTACATTTTTAGGGGAATACTTTTTACCTATTCCTTTTTGGTGCCAACATTCCCTGTCCCCTCATTGGGAAGGGATCTTCTAGCCAAGTTGGGAACCTCCATTTTACTCCCCCCATTGGCCCAAACTCAAGCTCACCTGCAGTCTCTCTGCTCCCTCTAGCTAGCCAACCTACTAACACGGACATGTGGCTTCCTTTACCAGCTTCTCAGGTAGACCCTGAGTCTGGGAGGTCCAGAACCTTTCTGTTGCTTAACAAATAGTCTTTCCAAATAGGATCTGGAAACTGCTTTCTCTGTCTTCTTGTCGTGGCAAACTGTTTTAAGACATCCAGGACATGTTCTGTAGGACAAGTTCTTCCTTCTGCTCCACAAAAAGCTTATCTTAAAGAATGTTCATGTTGTTAACTCATGTTATTATTATCTCTTTTGTAAACGTATAAGCTACAGGAAACATATTTGGATCTACCTCTCATGGACCAAATAGACTCCACCCAGATGAGTGCATCTGCCTGATCCCACTTACTACCTTTCCCAAAGGGTGGGATTCCTCTGGGTTTCAAATGTACATCTAAGAAAACAAACATTTTCTTTTCTCCCAAATACACTTAATCTTATTCTCTGCCTATAATATATGTGTGTTTCAGTATCTTGTCAAGTCCAGGTGCTTACTACACCCAGGACAGCCCCAGAGAAGCGACCTCCACATGTTCCAATCTCCTCTCACAGACAGACGCTTCTATTGGACCTGTTCCTTCTGACCTATCCTCAGATGGTTCCACAGACCCTGGACAACAAGGAAACAGCCAACTCTTAAGACGGGACAAACGTCCCATACCCATTTTTCTAGGTTCCCTAGAGACACATCGCCCCCAAAGCAAGCAGGAAGTTGTCAAAGATCACGCCGACCCTATTTCTGCTCCTCCATCACCTTTCTATTTTTTCTTTTTTTAATTAAACCAAAAAGGGGGAATGTTGGTACTCTGTCTAAGCTTCACCCCCACAGCTACCTGGCAACAGCCAGGTATGCTCCGCCCCACAGTTGCCTGGCAACAGCCAGCTATGCCTGACTATAAATGGGGGCTGCTTGCCCCCTCCTCTCCCTCTTACTCCTCTCTTGCTCTTACTCTTCTCTTCCCTGCTCTTCCCCTTCATCCCTTCTCTCTCCATTCCCCTCCCCCTCCCCCCACATGCCCATGGCCTCCTTTACTCCTCCCCTCTCCTACTCTTCTTCTCTCATTAAAGCTATCCACGTGGAACCATGTTGGTTTGGTGGGCTTTGTACGGGCGTGGGCCGAGATTTCAAGCCCAACACAGGGGACACCAAATAGCAAGGTTCATGTGCTCGTGTTCCTGGGCTCGCTGGACTTACAAAGCCTCCTTGGAAGGCATGGGTAAAGCATCAAGCTGGGTCAGACAAGTGACTGACAGCAACAGCTGTGCAGAGCCAGCTCCTGGTATAGGAAAGGCACAGGAACAGAGCTGCTCTGAGAAGTTAGCAGGTTTAGTAAAGACATCAGGGGCACAAAAGCTGCAGCCAGTCCACACAAACACTGCCATGGCCAGTTTTCAAGGAGGGGGTGGGGGTGGGGGTGCTTACACCTCAAAACTTACTAAAGTGAAAAGAGCATGTGGCATTTTAATGTGCTTTTAAGTTTCTGGCATTCTTAAAATCCAGCCTGGCTTCCTGCAGTTTCGTGGCTGCCATAATTCAGCAGCTGTTCCTAGATCATTTGGGAGCAGGGTTCAGTGAGGAGTAAAGTGACACAGTACATCCCCAGAAGGACCGGCCCGTCTGCTACCTATGAAACGGTGACATTGGCAGTGGTAGAACTTGAGCATCTCAGGGTTGAGGTAACTGTCAGCAACTAGAACTCAGCACTCAGATACAAAACAGGACATTCCAGTGCTCTCTTGGAGCGGCATAACTGTAGAAGGGAGAGTAGAACAGGACAGTGGGTGACTGCTGATACTGCTCTCTCTCTCTCTCTCTCTCTCTCTCTCTCTCTCTCTCTCTCTCTCTCTGTGTGTGTGTGTGTGTGTGTGTGTGTGTGTGTGTGCATTACATATGCCCATGTGTATGCCATATGTATGTGTGCAAGTATTGCATATGCATGTGTGCGTATGTGTGTACACTGTACATACAGAGAGAGCTCAAAGGACACCAAGCATCCTGTTCTCTCGTTGTTTTATGTCCTCGAGACAGGATCTGTCACGAAACCTAATCAGCAAGCACACAGCCACCCTCCTATCTGAACCCTCCACCATGTTGGGATTACAAACACACATGGCCACCCACAGCATCTCACGTGGGTGCTGGAAATATGAACTCGGGTCCTCATGCTTTACAACGGGAAACACTCTTACCCACTGAGCCATCCCCTCATCCCTGACTCCTGCTCTTTAAAGAAACCCTCTGCTTAGGTTTATTTAGGGTATTTTTCTGTACAGTTAAGAAACTTGGTCACAGCACCTGGTGGGGGTTGCACACCTTTCATCCCAGCACTTGAGAGGTAGAGGCAGGAGGATCTCTGAATTCAAGGCCAGCCTGGTCTACAGAATGAGTTCCAGGACAGCCAGGGCTACACAGAGAGACCCCTATCTCAAATGACGGAGAGAGAGAGAGAGAGAGAGAGAGAGAGAGAGAGAGAGAGAGAGAGAGAGGAAAGAAGGAAGGAAGGAAGGAAGGAAGGAAGGAAGGAAGGAAGGAAATTGTTGACAAAACCATTCCATTATTAGGGGGAGGACAGGTGACTAAAAGAAAGAAAATATCCAGAAGCCTCTGAAAGACTCTCAAGTATGTAAACAGTATGAGTAACCACTCCAATGTATGGCTATGGAAAGGTTTTTGTTGTAGATATAAGAGAGACAACAGCAGGAGCATCTGGATGGATCTAGAACATAGAAAGAAAGAACAGAGTCGGAGAGAGAGAGGGAGTAGGGAGGGGGAAGGTGAAGACAAGAGAGGACCAAGAAAGCACATAGCCAAAACAGTGGGTTATACAGGAAACCATGAGCTGGAGAGGTTTAGAGTGGGGGGTGGCGACAGCGGAGAGGAGCTGAGATGCCGGCATGGACACTGAAGTGTGTAACAGGTAGTCCTGACACTGAAGAGCTGGAGGCTGCATGTGCTTTGGTATGCAAACAGGTACCATGGGTAGCCCATTGCTTTGTTTCTTCTGCCAGGGATAAGAAAGGTGGCTCACTCCTTTTGACAGAGGAGAAAAAGCTTCACAGGTTCCTGGGGAAAGCTGGCTCTTGTGTAATTGCCAGAATTGGGGGAAATGGAGTTTCCTTTGGACCTGACCTGGAGAGAGACAGTAGAGTGGATGAGGTCAGAGACACATAATGATGAATCTTTGAATCTCCACCTCCATGAACCAGTTTATTCACTTGGTCTCGTTGATATCATTGAAATTCTCTTTAGATTTGCTATTTATGAGTAGTGACCAGGCTAAGTCAAAATTCTGTGTCTTCCTTCCCACCATGTTAAGTTTAGGCACCAATGCTGATGAGTGAGGTTTTCCTGGGCCAAGTGGGTCGGGGAGAGCATGCTGGAGTGGCAAGCGTTTGGAAAAGAACTTTCCTTAAAGTAGCTGTCTTCCAGGAAGTGAGGAGACTTCAGCAGAGGCATCGTGGCAGGGACAGAGCAATGGGCCAAGCACAGCTCAGCTCTCAAGGTGCTTATAATGGTCTAGCCGGCACCAGCCATGTTTATACAACGATGAATGCTCCTGAGTTGTGGCATGGGAGACTTTCCTGGTCAGGGAGTTGGGAGGGAGGCCAGGGAAATGTCCCTGAATAAATAGTTTGAACTGAAATCCAAAAGATAAACAGGATTTAAGAAGTGCGTGGACAGGTACTGGGTAGAACACAAAGGTACTGGGCGTGGTGGGGTGAAGCCGTGGATCAGTTAGACCAGCAGGCCTGGAATGCAGGAACAGAGAGAGAGTAATAAGAGACCAAAGTGGGGCTGGAGAGA